>NW_022437173.1:394485-396043 GCF_009761245.1 Sapajus apella | reverse complement strand
AAAAAAAGAAAGTATTAGTGGAATGCTGGGTGTGAGAGCTTGATTCAAGCAAGAGTTCAAGCAAGAATTGGAGGCAAGAATTAAACACACACAAAACATTGTAGTGTATTGTGCTCTTAAATGGAGCATAGAAGAGGGGCACTTACTGTATAGAGTGAAATGTAGTTTAGAGGTTGTGTGGGTTTTTTTTCTTTTTTTTTTTTTTTTTTTTTTTTGAGGTGGAGTCTTGCTCTTGTCACCAAGGCTAAAGTGTAATGGCACGATCTTGGCTCACCGCAACCTCTACCTCCCGAGTTCAAGTGAGTCTCCTGCCTCAGCCTCCCAAATAGCTGGGATTACAGGCGCATGCCACCATGCTCAGCTAATTTTTTATTTTTAGTAGAGACAAGGTTTCACCATGTTGACCAGGCTGGTCTCAAACTCTTGATCTCAGGTGATTGGCCCGCCTCGACCTCCCCAACGTGCTGGGATTACAGGTGTGAGCCACCGCACCCGGCCAACTTAGAGTATTTTTTGTTTTAGAGACGTACGATAGAAGAAAAAACAGCTTTATTCTGTGTATGTCTTTTTTTTTGAGACAGGGCCTTGCTCTGTTGCCCGGGCTAGAGTGCGATGGCATGAACGTAGCTCATTATAGCCTCAAGCTCTTGTGCTCAAGCAATTCTCTCACCTCAGCCTCGCAAGTAGCTGGGACCACAGGTACAAGCCACCATGTCCAGTTTATTTTTTTTCTAATTTTCACAGAGATGGGGTCTTTCCACATTGCCCAGGCTGGTCCCAAACTCCTGGGCTCATGCAATCCTCCTACCTTGGCCTCTCAAAGTGTTGGGACTGCATGTGTGAGCCACTCTGCCTAGCCCTGGGTGCATGTCTTAATGGAGAACACCTTCCCCTGGGTACAGGGATGAACTCCCCTGAAGTTAAAATTTTTGAAAGCTTTATGAATCGGGAAGAAAAAAAAAGAAGTTAAAATCAATCACATGCATATTGTCCTGAGACTGAGAGTAGGGCTGGCACGTGGTGCACAATTGCAGGGGAGCAGCAGCCAGAAGCAGGGACAGGACATTCCCAGTCACTGCTGAGTACAGATCACAGGCCCTGAAAGGTGGGTACACCACTTGGAGATCTCTTCCTTTACTCTTTGAGATAGGAAAAAACCGAACCCTACGTACTGCTCTCACACTAAACACAGAATCCTTCACCTCTAGTCATCAAAGTGTGTGTGGCTTTTCCCACAATCACCAGTTTCCCAGGGGACTCCCAGCTGGGGGGAAGTCCCACAGTTTCACTTAACTCTGACATTATCTACAAAAAGACAGCATGGACCAGGCAGGTGGCTCATTGCTATAATCTCAGCATTTTGGGAGGCCAAGGCAGGCGGATCACTTGAGGCCAACAGTTCAAGACCAGGGTGGCCAACATGGTGAAACCCCATCCCTATTAAAAATATAAAAATTGCTGGGCGCGGTGGCTCACGCCTGTAATCCCAGCACTTTGGGAGGCCGAGGCGGGTGGATCACGAGGTCAAGAGATCAAGACCATCCTGGTCAACATGGTG
>NW_022437173.1:384998-394085 GCF_009761245.1 Sapajus apella | reverse complement strand
CACGCACCTGTAATCCCAGCTACTCGGGAGGCTGAGGCAGGAGAATCGCTTGAACTCGGGAGGCAGAGGCTATTGTGAGCCAAGATCACGCCACTGCACTCTAGCCTGGGTGACAGAGTGAGACTCTGTTTTTTTGTTTAAAGGATAGAATGAGGTGCTACAGGTTCAGAGCTCAGTTTAAAACTGCTCCTCATTTCGGATGCAGTATGTAAGTGGTGTCTGTCACTTATATTTTTGAGTGACCTGACAAATACTGTGGTTCTCTTAAACCCTCCTCTGCTTTAACTTTCTAGGACAGTTCTTCCTTCTGACTGTTCATCTGTATCCTCTGTGATATCCTTTATAAATGTGTAAACTAAGTAAAGTGTTTCCCTGAGTTCTGTGAGCTACACTTGTAAATTAACAGAACCCGAGGTATTGGAGGGGATGTCAAGGGAATCCCCACTCTATAGCTGGTCGCTCAGAAGTTCAGGTCCCAATGTGAGACTTGCAACTGGCACCTGATGTGGGGCAGTTTCGTGGAACTGAGCCTCAACCAGTGGGATCTGATGCTAAGTCCAGGTACATAGTTTCAGAACTGAGTTAAACTATAGGACACTCAGTTCATCTGACAGAGAATGGGTTGCTGGTGGGAGAAAATCGCAGATTTTGGTGAGTGGAGATGAGATATTGTATAGAATGTGCACTGTGGTATTGAGTGTGACAGGAAGAAAAACCACAGGAAAAATATTTTTGTTTTTCCTCTTAGTTCCTACACTTGCCCAACCCTACCCTATTCCAGGAAAAGGGAAGTGGTGACTCAAAACGAAACGAGTGAAGTCACGATCCTCTGGTTTCAAGAGCGATTGCAAATGAAGCTATACCCTAATACTAACAATTGTCAAAAGCACATGTCTTAGGCATTTTACATAAAGGAGTTTCTTCAATTCTTATTCACATCTGCGTAATCCGAGTACACGTATTTTAAATGTGTTGCATTATTATAAACCCCGAAACCAATGTCACAATGTAATCATCACATGTAATCAGTGCACCACTCACCTGGACCCAGGGTCCCTCGCTCGCTTCCATACTGTGTCTTTCCCTCCCTCATTCTCTGCATCTCTGTCATTCTCACATTAGATTATTTTTTATTTTCTGTGTTCTTCCCCTGGTTCTTTCCAAGTCGTTTTATGCTTCCTGCTGTTTCTCCCCTTCTTCCTCTTCTTCCCTCCTTCTTCTTCCTTCCTCCTCTTCCACTTGTTCTGTCCCATTCTGGGGCCTTGTTTCAATTCTGACTGCTCTTTCTCCCCAATTTTTTCGTTGTCCCCAGTCTGTATATACATTTCTGCCTCTTTCTTCTCCCATCTCTGCTCCCCCTGTAAATCCTCTCTTCCCTGTTATACTCCTTGTCCCCACTCTCTGGCACTCACAGGCCCTAGGCCTCCCCCTGCTGTGGTTTTCCCTCTGCTCTCCTTGTCGCCCGCTGCCCCCTCTTGCTGTCCCAGCACCACACTTCTCTGTCTGACCTGGCTCCAAATCTCTCCTCTCCCCGACTCTCTGTCTGAAGAGCCTCCCCCATCTGCCCCTCTCCCTGCCATGCCGTCCCTTCATCTCTCTGGACATCGCACTTTTCTCTACATTTCTCCAGTAGCTTTTCTCCCTTCTGCTTTCTCAGCTCCTTCTTTCACTTTTACTATGGCTGCAAATCCTCGCCCATCCTCTGCTTTGCCAGCTGTTTATGGGTTTCCGTCATTCTTTCCTCTGTCTCAGTTTTTCTGCTTCTCTCCCTGTCCCTCTCTGTCTCCCGATCCCACGCATTCACAGGAGGGTTTGGAGTAAGACGCCTGCATCCCCGAGGAGCACATTTTCCAGCGGGTGGAGCTGGTCAGGTGTCACAGGACAGGCCCCGGGCCCCTCCCAACGCGGATTGAGGGAAGCGGTGACTGCGGAGGGGAGACCTGGGGAGCAGCAGGGCCCGGCACGAGGAGGAGGGCGTCTTAGGACAGCGGTGGGGTCTGCAGGATCCCAGGACCAGGCAGAGGACGCGGGCTCCCCGGGACCCGGACTGCCGCGCTGCGCTCCAGGGGCCCAGGAGGGTGAGGCTGGGAGGCGCCCAGGGCGGGAATCAACCTAGCCGGTGAGGACTTGAAGAAGCGCGGGACAGGAGGAGGGGACGGGAAAGGGTTTTAAGCGGGAGGAAGAAGCAAAAGGCCAGGGACAGGGAGCAGCCTCTGAGAGACGTCAACCTGAAGGGAAGCGACTCCGGACCCACATCGCGAGGCCTGTATTCACCTGGGGTGGAGGGAGCGGTGCGGGGATCTTAAGGTCTGTAGCGAGCTGGGGAACTGGGTGTGGAAACGGGGTGTGGCGATTCGCAAGTTCAAGTCATACTGAGGGACACTCACGCTGCGCGGCGTCACCTCCAACCAACGGCTCCGGCTTCCGGAACTGCAGGAAACTGCGCAGGCGCGGAGAAGAACCCGGACCGTCTGGGGGCGTGGCCTAGGGGAGAGGCGTGGTCTGCGGACGCAACGCGGGGGCGGAGCCCGGGCCGGGTCTTTTCCTTGTCAGGAAACCCTGGAGTGTTCACTGTGACCTGGGGAGTAGAGTTCACGTTTGAAGCAGTTGTAACGTGAAGGAGTAGACTTACGTGGACCACTTACGTTAGAAACCAAAATGCTTTCCTCTTACCAAGTTGAAAACGGTTTGTGTTAAAACTGTTGGCCAGTGTGGGTAACCCCCCCATATAGGCACCGAGGAAAGAGACCTAAGCAGAACCCTGGCACAGTTAGGGCTTGAGGAATATCTCACTTTACAGTGTTACTACTCAGCTGTTTTCTTTTATATAATCCTTTATATAATCATACATTAGTTTACAGAAATAGGGCTTGAAGAATCCCTTTATATAATCCTCTATATATAATCATATAATAGTTGATAGTATGAGTGCCTAAAGAATATATCCCTACATATATACCTATAATTATATCTTAGTTCATATTCGGGGGAATGCCTAGAGTGGACACAGTACAGAGCATGAATTAAGGAACAAGAGCTTATATTTGGAGGAATGCCTACAGCAAATGCAGTGCAGAGCATGATTTAAGGGAAAACAGTTATACCAGGACAAGAATCCATGGCCCAGGCGGCAGCGTTGAGTATCGTAAAGATACCCCCTGTATGGCAGGCTTGGGGCCAGAGCCACTCCTTCTGATAAAGGAGTTGTATGATCTTGCTCCAGTTCTTGTGGAAGGCTGCCCTCAGACCAGCAACCACCTTGGTGACTGTGAACTTTATCAACTCTTGCTACTGTGCTGCTCGAAAAGCATCTTCATATAGAACTTATTGGAAGCTGCCGGTAGGTGGCAGTAACCCTGACAGCTCTGTCACTACTGTGTGACTTAAAGCATCCCCCCCATAAATCTTAGAGGTAGTTTGCCCATAGATAGAAGTATCACAACACTGCACCCTCTTCACTGCTCATGGCCCACCTTCAAGCCTCGGTGACCTAATGGGGGTGGACCTCTTACTGCACACAGCCTTTGCCTTCATGGGAACGGGCCCCTTGCTGCGCGCTGTCCACCTCCTGGCCTAGGTGCCCTAATGGGGGTGGACCCCATGTTTTATTGCTCACGACCCTATCACTATCCTTAAAGATGATTTCACTT
Source organism: Sapajus apella (assembly GCF_009761245.1). Lineage (NCBI taxonomy): Eukaryota > Metazoa > Chordata > Mammalia > Primates > Cebidae > Sapajus > Sapajus apella. The sequence continues at coordinate 390,435 of NW_022437173.1, read as the reverse complement.
ACTGCCCTGCCCCCTAACCTATACACAATAAATATTGATGCTTCTGGACATTCGGGGCCTCGCCTGACTCAGTTTATAGGTGGCGTGGCCCCCTGAACCCAGCTGCATTTTCCTTGTACTTCTGTGTCCTGTCTCTTTATTTCTCAGATCCTGCGCCTGAGCACAGCATAAGGCTCACCCCATGACCCTGTGGGATCCTCAAACTTACAGACCCCTTACTGCACACGGCCCTTTCCTTGATGGGAATGGACTCCTTGCTGCGCACTGTCCACCTCCGAGCCTAGGTGACCTAATGGGGGTGGACCCTTTGTTTTATTGCTCACGACCGTATCACTATCCTTAAAGATGACTTCACTCACTGCCCTGCCCCCTAACCTATACATAATAAATATGCTTCTGGACATTCGAGGCCTCACCTGACTCTGCTCATAGGTGGCATGGCCCCTCGAGCCTAGCTGCGTTTTCCTTGTACTTCTGTGTCCCGTCTCTTTATTTCTCGGATCCTGAGCCTCAGCACAGCATAAGGCACACCCCACAACCCCATGGGCCATCAGCCCTACAATTTGGAATGGAGGGAGCCGTGCAGGGACTTTAAGGGTTATGGGAACCCCTGGACATGGGGTACAAAAGCGCAGGTGAGTTTTCCTCTACCTAGATTAAACGTTCTCCAAAACACACATTTAATCTAGGTAGATGGAAACTCATGCGGCGAGGCCCAGCCTTCGCTCCCCCAGATCTGCTTCCGGGTTTGCAACAAACTGCAGGGGCAGGAAAGGGAGTCACTGGCCTGGGGGTGGGGCCTGGGCGGACAGGTGCTGAGGGTCGGGTTGCGGGGGGGTCGGGGAAGCCAGGCGTTGGGAGGGGTGGAGAGAATGGAGGCGGGGCCTTGGCGGGGAGGGGTGGAGCCTGGTTGGACTGCAGCAAAGGAGCGGGTAGTGGAGGGGAAAGGCCAGGCGTTGGTGGGGTGGAGTGGATAGGGAGGCGGGGCCTTGGCAGGGAGGGGCTGAGCAGACCTCAGCAAAGAGGGGGGGAGTCGCCGGGGAAAAAGCCAGGTGTTTTAAAAATAAAACTTATTTCAAGTGATGATGTGTCTTTGATTAAAAAAAACCATGGGCTTCGCCGGGCACAGTGGCTCACGCCTGTAATCCTAGCACTTTGGGAGGCCGAGGTGGGTGGATCACCTGAGGTCAGGAGTTCAAGACCAGCCTGGCCATCATGGTGAAACCCCATCTTTAAAAAACAAAACCAGAAACAATAACAAAACCATGGGCTTCTGCATGCATATGCTAATGCACATACATCACATGTACACACAGTTAAATAAGAAGAGTTGTGTCTCAATGACTAACTTTTTTCAATGACTTTTTAAATTACCACTTTTGCTTATGTGCATTTCAGCAAGTTTCGGACAAACTTGCTTGCAGTTACCTGAGAAGCTTTGCCAATTTTTCTTCAGGCGCCCTCCTGTTGACAGTCTGCAATTCCGCAGTAGCTGTGTTTTCATGGTAAACTGTGGTCTGGTTCGCCCCCTAGTGTCCGCCTACGTTACTGCAGACTCTGGTTTGTGTTGGTTGTATTTATTCTCGGTGGTTTCCCTGACCTGGTACCCTCTTACTTTCAGTGTTTATATTCAACCAAGAGAGAAACTTGTCCCTCAGGCAGTGCCCTGAAAAGTCAGGATATTATATGGACCTTTCCATACTTTCCCTCCCCTTGGAGAAATCAAGAGTTGGTGGTTTCATCACAGTGACACCACCTGATGCCAGAGTAGGACCTCTGCCAGTAAGTGTCTCAAATTTTCATGCTGGGCATTTATTAAGAGTTCCAACCACTTACGTGGTGTTTAGATTTCTTTTCTTTCTTTCTTTCTTTTTGTTTTTTTTATTAAAAAAACAGGGTTTCGGGGCCGGGCGCGGTGGCTCAAGCCTGTAATCCCAGCACTTTGGGAGGCCGAGGCGGGTGGATCACGAGGTCAAGATCGAGACCATCCTGGTCAACACGGTGAAACCCCGTCTCTACTAAAAATACAAAAAATCAGCTGGGCATGGTGGTGCGTGCCTGTAATCCCAGCTACTCAGGAGGCTGAGGCAGGAGAATTGCCTGAACCCGGGAGGCGGAGGTTGCGGTGAGCCGAGATCGCGCCATTGCACTCCAGCCTGGGTAACAACAGCGAAACTCCGTCCAAAAAAAAAAAAAAAAAAAAAAAACAGGGTTTCACCATGTTGTCCAGGCTGGTCTTGAACTCCTGACCTCAGGTGATCCGCCCGCCTCTGCCTCCCAAAGTGCTGAGATTACAGGCGTGAGCCACCGCGCCCAGCCTAGATTTCTTACAAAGGCGATCGGTACATGTGTTGTTGCTAGATGTGTGTCTTCATGATGGACGTAGTGTTTGGGACTTCCTATGCTTTTGTCTTGTTGACATCACCAATTCAGCAGTTTTGTAAGTTATTTACATAGGCCTGGAAATGTACTTTAATTAGGTGCCATGGTATATTTTCTATTGGGAAAAGCAAAATCCCAGAGACAACACATTCCCAGAAAAGGCTTGAGAGGTCTCCAGGATCTCTAGTCAGGATGAATAAAGAGTGTACTCCCTGAAGGAACCAGAAGTTAAAATGTAGGAGGAATGGCTGATTAGTGAAATGCTGAGGTCCCAAGATAACAAGATTCAAAGAGAAAAGGAAACATGATCCACACAAAGGAACAAATGAAACCACCACAAACTGACACTAAAGAAATGAAGATGTGTGAGCCACCATGCCCAGCTTAACAATCAATTTTCTATCTACATGTACACAAAGTAACAGACTTACTCAGACTCCCAAGAAATCCGAAAATGAAACACCATAAAGTAGTCCTTTTACCCAGATAATCAAAATATAAAAAGAGAAGCAAGTTTTGCTTAAATGAGTAGAAAAATCTTACATGGTGTTGGTGGGAGAGGGCACCTTTGTAACTGTGGGTAGAGGTAAAAATGTACCCAGATCTAGCAACACAGGAAATCCACCATCCTTGAAGAAGCAACATTTTCAACTGCCTGACCTGAAGAAACCCTTAGAGTTTTTTTTTTTTTTTTTTTTCCCTTTTTTTGTTTTTTGTTTTTGTTTTTTTTTGACAGCATCTCACTCCGTTGCCAGGCTGGAGTGCAATGGTGCAATCTCGGCTCACTGCAACCTCCGCCTCTGGGGTTCAAGTGATTCTCCTGCCTCAGCCTCCAAAGTAGCTGGGACTACAGGTGCCTGCCACTATGCTGAGCTAATTTTTTATTTTAGTAGAGACGGGGTTTCACCATGTTGGCCATGATGGTCTCAGTCTTTTGACTTCATGATCCCACCTGCCTTGGCCTCCCAAGGTGCTGGGATTACAGGCATGAGCCACTGTGGCCAGCCACCCTTAGAGTTCTTTAGTGAAGTTAGCGTGCCCACAGGAAGGAAGCATCTGTGGCATTGTTAAATAGTGAAAAACTAAAGAGCAAGTCATCCTTCATTTCTTTTTCTTTTTTTTTTTTAAGATGGGGTTTCACCATGTTGGTCAGGCTGCTCTTGAACTCCTAACCTCAGGTGATCCGCCCACCTTGGCCTCCAAAGTGCTTGGATTACAGGCGTGAGCCATCATGCCCAGCCTATCCTTTATTTCTTAACAGGAAACCATTTAACTTTTCCAGACTTGTAGGATACGCTACAGCAACAGAACGTGCACTGAAGAATTTTTTCTAAAAACGCACAAGAATGTATAAATACATTTCCACAGGACGTGCGCCATCCCTTGCCAGAGAACTGACAACCGTGGCGCCCACTAAGACATGAAGGAGGGGGTAAGGCTGAACAGGAAAGGGGATGCTCTATGTCTTGGCACTTAAGTGCAACTTTCTTTCGAGTTTTTCTATAGAACAAATATATACATCATACGACGTTTTATTATTTATTTATTTTTTGAGATGGAATTTCAGTCTTGTTGTCCGGGCTGGAGTGCAATGGCACAGTCTCGGCTCACTGCAACCTCCACCTCCAGGGTTCAAGTAGCTGGGATTACAGGCATGCGCCACTACGCCTGGCTAATTTTGTATTTTTAGTAAAGACAGGGTTTCTCCATGTTGGTCCAGCTGGTCTTGGACTCCCGACCTCTGGAGATCCACCTGTCTTGGCCTCCCAAAGTGCTGGGATTACAGGGCCGAGCCAACGCACCCAGCCCATGGGATGTTGTAAAAAAGAAATACAATATTTAGTAACAAAAGGTGGAATGGGAATATGATCATCCTCTCTCATGTCCAGGAAGTTCAGCTATACTATCTGAGCAGAGTGACAACGATTTTAACCTAAAGCACAAGAGTCCCTGCAGGACCACCATTGTCTCTGTGGGATACAAGTGCTGAAAATGGTTTAAAAAATCCCCTCATTTAGATACCTCTGTTAATTTCATATTTTAAAAATAAATGCTGGAGGCTGAGCATGCTGGCTCACACCTGTAATCCCAGCACTCTGGGAGGCCAAGGCGGGCAGATCACTTGAAGTCAGGAGTTTGAGACCAGCTTGGCCAACATGATGAAACGCCATCTCTACTAAAAACACAAATAACTAGCGGGGTGTGCTGGGCAACAAAAGCAAAACTTTGTCTCAAAACAAAAAGACATAAAATGATGGAATAAAACCTTCTCTATCACTGATGACTGTGCCTCTACTTTCCATTCCATTCCGTCATGACCAGTTTGGAGTCAAAGACATGCTGTCCCTAATTTAGCTTCAAATGTATTACAGAATCAGGCACAAAATATTTCCCCTTCTTGGTTTTCTTTTCCAGAATTTAGGAGGTGTTTGTGCACATTCACGTGACTTCCACATGCAGCTGCTCTACTCCTGGTCTACAGAGAGCTGACGGTGCATCCAGATGTGGCTCCTGAACAATCCCTGCTGCCCAGCAGCCCTGACACCACGGGGCCCACACCCCGTCTCCATCCACGTCTGGGGAGAGCCCTTCCCAGGACCATGCCCAGTGCAGCCTCTTCCCAAGTTCATGTCACTGGGTCACGGGAGGAATCTAAGCGAGATAAGGGACTGAGGGAAGGCATGGGTGAGTGCCAGCAAACCTGTCAGGCAGGACGCTTCAGACTCAGAGAAGATTCCCAACTCCAAGGCCCACCTGAAAGGAAGGAGACAGAACGATCCACTTAGAATATCATCTCACCTGAGGAAGAGCCATCCCTGGCTCCTTTGCTTCCCCCTTCTGGGCTTCTTCCTCAGATAACATGAGTGTTTACGGGTGGATCACAAGGTCAAGAGATCGAGACCATCCTGGTCAACATGGTGAAACCCCGTCTTTACTAAAAATACAAAAAATCAGCTGGGCATGGTGGCGCATGCCTGTAGTCCCAGCTACTCAGGAGGCTGAGGCAGGAGAATTGCCTGAACCCAGGAGGCGGAGGTTGCGGTGAGCCGAGATC
>NW_022437173.1:377073-384898 GCF_009761245.1 Sapajus apella | reverse complement strand
CTTCACCGGGGGTGGGGGAGACATGAGGCCAAGAAATTCCTACAGGAGGCCAGGCGCGGTGGCTCACGCCTGTAATCCCAGCACAGGGAATCTGAGGTGGGCGGATCACAAGGTCAGGAGTTTGAAACCAGCCTGGCTAACATGGTGAAACCCTGTCTCTACTAAAAATACAAAAATTAGCCGGGTGTGGTGGCGGGCACCTCTAATCCCAGCTACTCGGAAGGCTGAGGTAGGAGAATCACTTGAACTTGGGAGGCAGAGGTTGCAGTGAGCTGAGATCGCCATTGCACTCCAGCCTGGGGGACAGGGTAAGACTCCATTTAAAAAAGAAAAGAAGAGAAAAGAAATTTCTACAGGAAGACCAACATGTCAGTCTTTTGACCTCCTTCCTCAGAACTTGCTCCCCTCCTTGAGAAGCCCCCACTCATGAGGTATAGTGGGGAGCTGGACTGGACAGAGCTCCCCTTCACGGCACAGACCCAGCCCTGACCAGACCCCATCCAGAGCACAGCCCCTCCCCTTTCTGGATCACAGGCTCAGCTCAGTCCTCAGAAACGGAGGACACAGAGCCTTGACCCTCAGTGCTGCACACAGATTACTATCGCCTGGGACACCGCAGGTATTACTGAGGGTGGATCTCAAACTGACTGTGGAATCTTGGGTAAAGGAGCACAAGAGATGTTTCTGCAAAATGTTCTGCAAAAAGCCGAAATGCTTTCAAGTTTTAGCGGAAAGTTGAAATGGTTTATGTTAAAAGCTATTTTTGCCAGTGGATGGGGCAGTGTTTGAAATGGTTTACGTTGAAAAGGTTATTTCTGGCCGGGCGCGGTGGCTCAAGCCTGTAATCCCAGCACTTTGGGAGGCCGAGGCGGGTGGATCACGAGGTCAAGAGATCGAGACCATCCTGGTCAACATGGTGAAACCCCGTCTCTACTAAAAATACAAAAAACATTAGCTGGGCATGGTGGTGCGTGCCTGTAATCCCAGCTACTCAGGAGGCTGAGGCAGGAGAATTGCCTGAACCCAGGAGGCGGAGGTTGCGGTGAGCCGAGATCGCGCCATTGCACTCCAACCTGGGTAACAAGAGCAAAACTCCGTCTCAAAAAAAAAAAAAAAAAAAAAAAAAAGGTTATTTCTGCCAGCAGGTAGGACGGAAGAGCTGCTAGTGAGACTGAAGCAACTCTGGGTAGAGATCTGCCATCTCTGGGGTACTGACTGAATCCGGGAGAGTTTCTGCAATTTGAATTAATTTAACAACTTAACTAAAAAGCCCTGAAAATGTCTGTGAGGGGTATGCAAACTCGAACGTGAAATGCAAAACTCTGCCTGGGCAGAATGTGTAATTTCATGTGGCCTCAAAACAGAACTTAATAGAGTCCCCTCCATATTATACGCCCCATTCACCCTTGAGGGAGAGGGTCAACCCTGTGCACAGTTGCAGAGATTTTCTTACAGTAAATATCTGGGATGTGCAGCGAGGAGGGCCAATACCTGTGACATTAACTCTTGCTTTAGAAAAACCAGTAACTTTTATTTATTTTAAATCTTACTCAACTTCAAAAGGTTATCAGCTATATTACATGCCATGATTAGCTTTCTATAAGCAATTTTGTTTACTGTGTACAGATCAGTGTCAATGAAATAAAAAGTAAAACTGTATACGGGGCAAAGAACTTTACTAACCGTTGTTTCAAGCTTGATTCCCAGGCTTCTTCGGCTTCATTAGCTGCAAAGAATGAATTGTTTATAAGCAAAAACAGAAAAGAGCTGCAGTGTCTGAGGGGCTTGGGCTTAAAAATATTAGAGATCCAGATTTTATCAGATCCATAAAGATAACCTTCTTAAAAAGCAGACATACGGCCGGGCGCGGTGGCTCAAGCCTGTAATCCCAGCACTTTGGGAGGCCGAGGCGGGTGGATCACAAGGTCAAGAGATCGAGACCATCCTGGTCAACACGGTGAAACCCCGTCTCTACTAAAAATACAAAAAATCAGCTGGGCATGGTGGCGCATGCCTGTAGTCCCAGCTACTCAGGAGGTTGAGGCAGGAGAATTGCCTGAACCCAGGAGGCGGAGGTTGCGGTGAGCCGAGATCGCGCCATTGCACTCCAGCCTGGGTAACATGAGTGAAACTCCGTCTCAAAAAAAAAAAAAAAAAAGACAGACATAATATAAAATAGCAGCTCCCAGTAACTTCTTTGAGTTTTCGGAAGTTGACTCAATTCCGTTTGCCTCATTCTTGGAACCCTCATCAAAATTCTCCACAAGATCTGGAACTTCATCATCACCATCATCATCTCCAGTAGCAAGTGGTACTTTTCCATCCACAGATTTTGGGCAGACTGTCTGCCCCGAGCTGGTTTAAGATGCTGGGTGGCATTTCTGTCAGCTGCTTTGTCTCAGCATGGCCTGGGATGATGAAAGTGTTCACTGCCAGAGATGCTTGAACTTCAGGATTGTGAAAGCGAATCGCTGTTCCTTGGTTTGTAAACATATATTCACCTCTTCAATACCAGAGATATAGTTTACCCCTAACTTCCTTAAGGAGAACTTAAGTTCTTTTTATCATCTGCTGCGGCTGTTCTATGAATCACCTTCTTTCTGCGAGCAGTTCCTTTCCCACCAATGAGCACCTGTGTCTGCAGTTTGGGGTTTTCCTGGTTCGTGATTGTTTCTTTCATCTTGTCGGAGCAGATAAGGGGCCGTTGGGGGCACTAGGGTTGTTGCTCAGGGGGTCTCGGGTGGACGAGCTGAGATTAGGCGCATGCACGCGGGAATGCAAGATGGCAGCAAAACCAGTAACTTTTAAAAAATAGTTAAGTAACTTAAGTTTGCAATTTAGGAAAATATCTTAGTTTCCAATATAGACAGCCCACATAACTCTAAGGCTTTACCTTAAAATGGAAACATTAACTGAAAATAAGCAGAAAGGAAAACTGCTCCGCAGGACACGAAATAGACTTAAGTGCTCCCAAGCCCAGAAAATAGGGACACTCTGGGAACCACGTGGCTGGAAACGCAGGTCTGACGGCCCTCCCGCCGTCCCTCCCGGCCCCGCCCCACGCCTGTCCAGGCCCCGCCCCAACCCTCGCGTTTTTCCCCCTGCCCCCGCCCCCTGCCCGTCGCGCCCCGCCCAGGCCCCGCCCCTAGGCGGCCTAAGCCCTCCCCGGCCCGTCCCCTGCCGGTCGCTTCCTGATCAGGCCCCGCCCCTATCCCCGCCCAGTCTGAGCTGCGCGCGGTTTTCTGCAAACCCGGAAGCGGATCGCGGGGAGTGAAGAGTGCACCGCGGAGCGTGAGTTTTCCTCTCTAGATAAAATCTGCGCTTCGCAGTCCCCCTCCTTCCATCCCCCGGGTCTGGAGGAGGTCCCTACAGACCTTAAAACGCCCGCACCGCTCCCTCCACCCCAAGTAAATTCTGACGTTGCTGTGAGAGTGCGGGGATCGCTTTCCCTTTGGGTTAAAGTCGCTTAGGCTGGTCCCTGACCCTCGTCTTTCGTCTCGCGCTAAGTAAACACGGCCTTTCGCGTCTTTTCCTGCCTGAAATCCTTTACTGATTTTTCTTCCCGCCACGCTGGAGGGCACTTCTTAAAGCCCTCACCTGCAGGGTGGATTCAGTTCTATCCGATTCTCTAAGACACGCCCTTGTCGGTCCCTGGAGCGCACGCAGCGCTGCAGCCTCAGTCCCGAGGGGCCGCGTCCTTTCCTTGGTTCTGGGATTCTGCAGACCCCACCCCTGTCCTGAGGTGCCACCTCTGTCGTTCTCACCTCAAGTCTTTCTCAGGCAGGGCCTTCAAGCTCCCAAGCCCCTCTTGGCAGTCACTTCCCGTGGCGGGAGGTGACCTGGGCTTGTCCTGTGACATCCATGGTGGAGGAGGTGACGTGGGCCTGTCCTGTGACACCCAGTATCTTTTTATTTTTTTTTTTTGAGACCGAGTCTCGCTCTCTCAGGCTGGAGTGCAGTGGTGCGACCTCAGTTCACTGTAACCTACGCCTCACAGGTTCCAACGAGTCTCCTGCCTCAGCCTACCGAGTAGCTGGGATTACAGGCACCTGCCACCACGCCCGGCTAATTTTTGTATTTTCAGTAGAGATGGAGGTTTCCTCATGTTGGCCAGGCTGGTCTCGAACTCCTGACCTCAGGTTATCCCCCTGCCTCAGGCTCCCAAAGGGCTGGGATTACAGGCATGAGCCGCGGGGCCAGCCAACATAGAACACTTCTGACAGCAAATGTGTGGGAGTTTTTTCCCACATACTAGGCAGTTCTCCAGTGGACACCAGCTGGGTGCTCTACAAGACACTGTGCACCTGGAGCTAGAGTCAGATCCAACAGGTTAAGGTCTTAGTCCCACAACACCACTCCCTACCCTCGCCCTGCTGCCACTTCAGATGTCAATCAAAAGTAATAGGTTGTCACTGGTCCTTAAAACTGACCTATATATTGAGGCTCCCATGACTCCCTCTTTGAGTTTGATTAATTTGTGAGGACAGCTCACAGAACTGCTGGAAGCACTTAGGTTTACTGATTTTTTTAGGCAGTCAGTCCTCAATGTTTTCCATAGGTTCTTGGAAACTGGGTCATGAATGAAATGATATAAAGCAGGTACTCAAATAATGTTTGGTTCAATGTGATTATTATTATTATTATTTTGAGACAGAGTCTTGCTCTGTTGCCAAGCTGGAATACAGTGGCAAAATCTTGGCTCACTGCAACCCCACCGCCCGAGATCAAGCGATTCACCTGCCTCAGCCTCCCGAGTAGATGTGATTACAGGCACAAGCCACCACACCCAGCTAATTTTTATATTTTTAGTAGAGACAGGGTTCCACCATGTTGGCCAGGATGGTCTCGATCTCCTGACTGTGATCCACCCACCTTGGCCTCCCAGAATGCTGGGATTAGAGGCATAAGCCACTGCGCCTGGCTGTTCAGTGTCATTTTTTTTATGTTGATGAGGAAAAAAAAGTTGCCATTTCACTTAAAGTTCCAGTTTCCAAGAATCTATTGATAACATCAAGTGAGGATTTGGTGTATTAATAAAGGATATCATGAAAGATACCCAAGGGCAGCCAGATGAAGAGATACATACAGTGAGGTCTTAGAATGTTCTGAGCACAGGAGCTTCTGTCCTTGTGGATCTGGGTGCACCAACCACCCCCCTGGCATTCAAATGTGTTTATCAACCAGAAAGCTCTTTGAACCCGATAGATAGATCAGGGATTTTTTTATCGAGGCTTCATCCGGTAGGCATGAGAGAGTATTAGCTCAATCTTCAGCCCGCTCCACTCTTGGGGAAATGGGGGATGCAGCTGAAATTTCCAAGCTTCGAATCATAGCTTAGTCTTTCTGGCCAATGGCTGTATCCAGGAGCCCACCAAGACTTGCGTCATTAGAACAAACACATTCCTATCATGCAGGAAATTCTAAGGGATTGAGGAACTTTGTGCTGGACCTGGGGTCAAAGACCAAATATGAGAACAAAAGATTCTCCCAACAGCCCTATCTATGAGGTATCCATGTCCTAGGAACCAGGGGCAGAGACCAAAAATACATTTCTTGTTATTTCACACTCCGAGTGGAGCTCAATCCTGGTTTGACTTGAGAGTACCGAGTCATTTTGCAAATAAAACTCTTGTGCCTCCTTACCTGAGATTTCCCTTCCTGTAATGGGGTTGGGATCCAGCCTTCACAGTAGTTACATTACCCCAGCTGATTCTGATCTGTGTCCAGTATTGATAACCAGGCTCTGTGTCTTCCATTTCCTTTTTTTTTTTTTTGAGATGGAGTCTCCTTCTGTCACACAGGCTGGAGTACAGTGGGACAATCTCGGCTCACTGCAACCTCCATCTCCCAAGTTCAAGCAAGTCTCCTGCCTCAGTTTCCCAAGTAGCTGGGACTACATGTTTGCACCACCACACCCAGCTAATTTTTGTATTTTTAGTAGAGACGGGGTTTCACCATGTTGGTCAGGCTTGTCTTGAACTCCTGATCTTGTGATCCACCCACGTCGGCCTCCCAAAGTGCTGGGATTACAGGTATGAGCCACGGTGCCCAGCCTTTTTTATTTTATAGCTGGAGTTTCGCTTTGTTGCCTAGGCTGGAATGCAATGGGGGCGATCTCAGCTCACTGCAACCTCTGCCTCCTGGGTTCAAGCAATTCTCCTGCCTCAGCCTCCCAAGTAGCTGGGATTACAAGCGCGCACCACCACACCTGGCTAATTTTTGTATTTTAAATAGAGACGGGGTTTCAACATGTTACCCAGCCTGGTCTCGAACTCCTGACCTCAGGTGATCTGCCCATCCTGGCCTCCCAAAGTGCTGGGATTACAGACTGTGTCCTCCATTTCTGAGGGCTGAGCTCAGCCTGGGATCCACAGAGAGGTGAGGGTGCTGTGCTCTGCATGGGGCTTGCTCAAGGCCAGGTCTGTGCCCTGAAGGGAAGCTCAGTCCAGCCCAGCTCCCCACTGCTGCAGCGTGCATGTGGGCTTCTCCAGGAGGACAGCGGGTTCTGAAGAAAGGGGTGACAGACTCACCTACTGGTCTTTCTACAAGTTTCTTGTTCCTCCATCATTCCTGATGCAGTGGGTAGCGAAGGACCGTCTTTGCATGGGGAGAGGTCTTCCCTGTGTGTGTGGTTGTGGAAGGAAGTGGGTGTGTTGATTCTAAGCATTAAATAACTTCTTTTTCACATTCCAGATTGACCTCTAAAGACTCATGTTGCCTGAAGAAGTCCAGAAGAGAAGAAAGGGGAAAGAAAAAGGAGACAGGGATGGCTCTTCCTCAGGTAAAGCGATATTCTTGGGACGTTGTTCTGTTTCTCTTTCCTTTCTGAAATCTCTTTCTTTGAAGCTGCAAATCTCTGAGTCTAAAGCGTCCCGCCTGACAGGTTTGCTGGCACTCACCCATGCCTTCCCTCAGTCCATCTCATCTCACTTAGATGCCATTGGCTGTGATGCAGTGACATGAACTTGGGAAGAGGCTGCACCGGGCGTGGTCTTGGGAAGGGCTCACCCCAGACATGGACAGACACAGGTGTGGGCCGCATGGTGTCAGGGCTGTCGCACAATAGGGATTGTTTAGCGGCCACATCTGGATATACTGTGAGGTCTCTGTGGACCAGGATTAGAGAAGCTGGATGTGGAAGTCACCTACTCATGTGCATAAGTACCTAGGAAACCCTAGCAAAGGAGACTGATTCGGTGAATTCTGTTTGTCTGATTTGGTAATACATTCGAAGATAAACACATGAACCAGTATACTTCTGGCTCCAGAACTGTTACGGTTTGGAATGGAATCTAAAGTTCAGAAACACCTTAGGGAGGGTGTTTTATACTAGCTCCGATTTGTGTGTGTGTGTGTGTGTGTGTGTGTGTGAGAGAGAGAGAGAGAGAGAGTTTTGCTCTTGTTGCTCAGGCTAGAGTACAATGGCACAATCTCAGCTCACCGCAACCTTTGCCTCCCGGGTTCAAGCGATTCTCCTACCTCAGCCTCCTGAGTAGCTGGGATTACAGGCATGCACCACCATGCCTGGCTAATTTTGTATTTTTAGTAGAGATGCGGTTTCTCCGTGTTTGTCAGGCTGGTCTTGAACTCCTGACCTCAGGTGATCCGCCCACCTCGGCCTCCCGAAGTGCTGGGATTACAGGCGTGAGCCATGCGCCCGGCCAGTTGTGTATTTTTAAACTGTTCAGATATTTATATCTGAAATATTTTCCATAGCCTTAAATTTTTTCCTACATCATCACATTAATGAGTTAACGAATAGTAATACTAATTATGTGCATGCATGTGTATGTATGTGTAATGACCTTTTATGCAGTTTCATGTT
>NW_022437173.1:332473-376973 GCF_009761245.1 Sapajus apella | reverse complement strand
TTTTTGGGACGGAGTTTCACTCATGTTACCCAGGCTGGAGTGCAATGGCGCCATCTCGGCTCACCGCAACCTCCGCCTCCTGGGTTCAGGCAATTCTCCTGCCTCAGCCTCCTGAGTAGCTGGGATTACAGGCACGCATAACCATGCCCAGCTAATTTTTTGTATTTTTAGTAGAGACGGGGTTTCACCATGTTGACCAGGATGGTCTCGATCTCTTGACCTCGTGATCCACCCGCCTCGGCCTCCCAAAGTGCTGGGATTACAGGCGTGAGCCACCGCGCCCGGCCTGTTTCTGAGGGTTTCTGTGACACAGTTTTCTCCTAGTAAAATGGAAATAAAAATTATCTCTCTCATGGGTTATTGTGTTCTTACACGAGTTAGTACACATAAAGCATTAGAATAATGCCCACCACATGGAAAGTGTTCAAAATCTTTAGTCATTATTGCTGTCATCATCACAGTTTTCTTTTAAATTTTTTTTTTTTTTTGAGATGGAGTCTCGCTCTGTCGCCCAGGCTGGAGTGCAGTGTTGCAACTGTGGCTCACTGCAACCTCTGTCTCCTGGGTTCAGATGTTTCTCCTGCCTCAGCCTCCCAAGTGGCTGGGACTACAGGCACGTGCCACAACGCCTGGCTAATTTTTTGTATTTTTAGTAGAGATGGGGTTTTCATCTTGTTAGCCAGGATGGTCTCGATCTCCTGACCTTGTGATCTGCCCGCCTCAGCCTCTCAAAGTGCTGGGATAACAGGTGTGAGCTACTGTGCCCGGCCTTTTGTTTTTTTGTATGAGATAGAGTCTCACTCTGTTGCCAGGCTGGAGTACAGTGGCACAAGCTTGGCACACTGCCCACCACCTCCTGAGTTCAGGGGATTCTCTTGCCTCAGCCTCCCAAGTAGCTGGGACTACAGGCGAGCCCCACCACGCCCAGATAATTTTTGTCTTTTTACTAAAGGCAGAGTTTCACCATGTTGGCCAGGATGCTCTCAATCTCTTGACCTAGTGATCCGCCTGCCTTGGCCTCCCAAGTGCTGGGATTACAGGCATGAGCCACCGCGCCCGGCCACAGTTTTTAGATTGTGACCTTTCTTTCTTTAAAGCCACCATGGAGGTTGCCATCTTGGAAGATACCACCCTTCCTCTGGCTCATCTAGATACTGAGTATCACCTCGTGTCAAAAGTAATATCCAACACTTCTACAGAGATAGCCCCTGTGTTGATTTTTATTTGTAACTTTCTTCCATTGTCTACAGAAAGGGAAATCCACACTTATTTAGAAGGTATTGTCAGCTCTTACAGAGTAATATAATAAAATGCAATTAGGGAGACATACCTAGTTTTCTTCCTAATATCCGTAAATCCCCCAAAATACCTTAACATGGATCTGCCAGAACCCTCCCTTCAGTCAAATCAATACAATTCTCTCCTTTTCTCATTTTATGTAAAGTTGATACCTCTCCCTGTATGCACTTGGTAAAATGTTTTTCAGACACAGTTCGCCTGAAAAACCTCTCCCTGGATCTCCCAGAATGTCCATTTAAATTAAATGGATTTATACCTCTCTTTTTGTCATTTGTGTGAAGATAATGGCTCTCCCCATGACTTCTTGGTGAAATGTGTTTTCTCATATCAGGAAAGGTTGACATTCAGGGATGTGGCCATAGAATTCTCTCAGGAGGAGTGGAAGTGCCTGGACCCTGCTCAGAGGACTTTATACAGGAACGTGATGTTGGAGAATTATAGGAACCTGGTCTCCCTGGGTGAGGACAACTTCCCTCAGAAGCGGGAATCTGCTCTGCTGTATCTCTGCATGTTTCCTTGTGTGACTCTTGGGAGCCCCTGCATTTCTCAATTAAGACTGAAACTGTGTTAATTCTCAGATGAAAAGCTTCATAGTACAGCATCTGGACTTGTCTACTTTGGGCCGGGCGTGGTGGCTCACGCCTGTAATCCCAGCACTTTGGGAGGCCGAGACGGGCAGATCACCCGAGGTCAGGAGTTCGAGACCAGCCTGGCTAACATGGAGAAACCCCATCACTACTGAAAATACAAACATTAGCTGGGCGTGGTGGCGCATGCCTCTAATCCCAGCTACTCAGGAGGCTGAGGCTGGAGAATCGCTTGAACCCGGGAGGTGGAGGAGGTAGCTTTGAGCCAAGATCATGCCATTGTACTCCAGCCTGGGCAGCATGGTGAAACCCTGTCTCTACTAAAAATACAAAAAATTTGCCAGGCATGGTGCCAGGTACCTGCAGTCTCAGCTACTTGGGAGGCTGAGGCAGGAGAATCGCTGAACCCAGAAGGCAGAGGTTGTGGTGAGCCAAGATCAGGCCACTGTACTCCAGCCTGGGCAACAAGAGCGAGATTCTGTATCAAAAAAAAAAAAAAAAAAAAGGAAAGGAAAGGAAAAAGAAAAAGATCCACTTTGCCGTTTTCTACCTTTTTGCTTGTGATTCAGTGTACTTCTTAGAGGAGAGCTCGATGTCCGTATCTTACCATGTTCTCTAAACATTCAAAAGGAGGCATTCAGTGGGTGAATTTGTGAGGTATTTTTCTAGATCCATTTGTAATGTCCTCTCTCCTCTAAACAAAGGGCTGGGATTCTATAAAAGCCACAGCACATCACATTCCTTTCTCTTTATAAGCAGGAATCTCTCTTCCTGAAATGAATATTGTCTCCACGTTGGAGCAAGGGAAAGAGCCCCGGACTGTGGAGAGTGAAGTGAAAATAACAAAAACATCAAATGGTTGGAAATGCGTCAAAGGTGTGAACACAGGTAAGAGCTCAGATGGGCTGAGAGGAAGCTGCACCATTAGTTTTCAGGTAGCTCTTTCCAAGTTGAAGCATTCTATGGGACAAAAAGGGTTTAAATCCTGTGAGCACTCAGTGGAAATCTTCCTATGCCCTCATTTATCCCTCTACTCTTCTGCTGCATCATCGTTTATCCTTTCACTGTCCCATGGTGCTGCAGCTCAGTGACAAAGGCAAAGACTTTATCATGATGGACAACACTTTGTCAGGTGGCTTCTGGGACCTACGGGGAGGGCTGTGTTTAAAGGGTTCTCTTTCCCCCGTGATCTCTCCTATACGATTCCATCTGATGCTCAGTTCTCTGTCTATACAGATCAGAGCTGAGGCCCCCATAGACCTGCCCCCTTGACCTGAATATGTTCTGCCCCATTTCCTGTACTTGGGAGACCTAATCAAATGATGGGAAAAGATGAGCAGCTCCTCCTTTGCATCTGGGGCTCCAGAAACCTCATGGTGCTCTCCGGCCCTCTGCCTGTTGAAGTCCTTCAGCCTCAGTCATTTATTCTGTTTTGCTTTTGCCAGAGATGGCAGTGTGTGGAACACACTGGGTCTTCTGAGATTGTTATTCAGTACTGGAATGGCATTACACAGAGAGTTCCTCTTTTTTTTTTTTGGGGGGGGGGGGGAGACAAAGTCTGGCTCTCTTGCCCAGGCTGTAATGCAGTGGCCTGATCTCAACTCAGTGCAACTTCTGCCTCCCAGGTTCAAGCAGTTCTCTTGCCTCAGCTTCCTCAATAGCTGGAACTACAGGCATGCAGGCGTGTGCCACCACACCTGGCTAAGTTTTTAAAATTATACTTTAAGTCCTGGGGTACATGTACAGAACATGCAGGTTTGTTACATAGGTATATGCATGCCATGGTGGTTTTTGCACCTACCAACCTGTCATCTACATTAGGTATTTCTAATGCCATCCCTCGCCTATCCCCCCACCCACCGACAGGCCCCAGTGTATGATGTTCCCCTCCCTGTGTCCATGTGTTCTCGTTGTTCAACTCCCACTTATGAGTGAAAAAATGTGGTGTTTGGTTTTCTGTTCTTGTGTTAGATTCCAGCCTCATCCATGTTCCTGCAAAGGACATGAGCTCATCCCGCCCCTTTTTTTTTTTTTTTTTTGAGATGGAGTTGCACTCTGTTGCCCAGGCTGGAGTGCAGCAGCACAATCTCGACTCACTGCAACCTCCGACTCCCGTGTTCAAGCGATTCTCCTGCCTCGGCCTCCTGAGTAGCTAGGACTACAGGTGCCCGCAACCATGCCTGGCTAACTTTTGTATTTGTAGTAGAGACAGGGTTTCACCACATTGGTGAGGCTGATCTTGAACTCCTGATCTTGTGATCTGCCCACCTTGGCCTCCCAAAGTGCTGGGATTGCAGGCATGAGCCACCATGCCCAGCCAAACTCATCCTTTTTTATGGCTGCATACTATTCCATGGTGTATATGTGCCTCATTTTCTTTATCCAGTCTATCATTGATGGGCATTTGGGTTGGTTCCAAGTCTTTGCTGTTGTGAACAGTGCCGCAGTAAACATATTATGTGTGCATGTGTCTTTTTAGTGGAATGATTTATAATCCTTTAGGTATATACCCAATAATGGGATTGCTGGGTCAAATGGTATTTCTAGTTCTAGATATTTGAGGAGTTGCCACACTGCCTTCTACAATGGTTGAACTAATTTACACTCCCACTAACAGTGTAAAAGCGTTCCTGTTTCTCCACATCCCCTCCGGCAGCTGTTGTGTCCTGAGTTTTTAATGATCACCATTCTAAGTGGCGTGAGATAGTATCTCATTGTGGTTCTGATTTGCATTTCTCTAATGACCAGTGATGATGAGCTTTTTTTCATGTTTGTTGGCTGCATAAATGTCTTCTTTTGAGAAGTGTCTGTTCATATCCTTTGCCCACTTTTTTTTTTTTTTTTTTTTTGAGACGGAGTTTCCCTCTTGTTACCCAGGCTGGAGTGCAATGGCGCGATCTCGGCTCACCACAACCTCCGCCTCCTGGGTTCAGGCAATTCTCCTGCCTTAGCCTCCTGAGTAGCTGGGATTACAGGCACGCACCACCATGCCCAGCTAATTTTTTTGTATTTTTAGTAGAGACGGGGTTTCACCATGTTGACCTGGATGGTCTCGATCTCTTGACCTCGTGATCCACCCGCCTCGGCCTCCCAAAGTGCTGGGATTACAGGCTTGAGCCACCGCGCCCGGCCTCTTTGCCCACTTTTTAATGGGTTTTTTTTTTCTTGTAAATTTGTTTAAGTTCTTTGTAGATTCTCGATATTAACCCTTTGTGAGATAGATTGCAAAAATTTTCTCCCATTCTGTAGGTTGCCTATTCACTCTGATGATAGTTTCTTTTGCTGTGCAGAAGCTCTTTAGTTTTATTAGATCCCATTTGTCTATTTTGGCTTTTGTTGCCACTGCTTTTGGTGTTTTGGCCATGAAGTCTTTGCCTATGCCTATGTCCAGAATGGTATTGCCTAGGTTTTCCTCTAGGGGTTTTATGGTTCCAGGTCTTACATTTAAGTCTTTAATCCATCTTGAGTTAATTTTTGCATAAGGTGTAAGGAAGGGATCCAGTTTGTTTTCTGCATGTAGCTAGCCAGTTTTCCAAACACCATTTATTAAATAGGGAATCCTTTCCCTATTGCTTGTTTTTGTCAGGTGTGTCAAAGATCAGATGGTTGTAGATGTGTGGTGTTATTTCTGAGGGCTCTGTTCTGTTCCATTGGTCTATATGTCTGTTTTGGTACCAGTACCTTGCTGTTTTTGTTACTGTAGGCTTGTAGTATAGTTTGAAGTCAGGTAGTGTGATGCCTCCAGCTTTGTTCTTTTTGCTTAGGATTGTCTTGGCTATACAGGCTCTTTTTTGGTTCCATATGAAATTTAAAATATTTTTTTTTCCAATTCTGTGAAGACAGTTAATGGTAGCTTGATAGAGATTGCACTGAATCTTTAAATTACTTTGGGCAGTATGGCCATTTTCATATTGATTCTTTCTACCATGAGCATGGAATGTTTTTCCATTTATTTGTGTCCTCTCTTATTTTCTTGAGTAGTGGTTTGCAGTTCTCCTTCAAGAGGTCCTTCACATCCCTAGCTGTATTCCTATAAGTTTTATTCTCTTTGTAGCAATTGTGATTTGGCTCTCTTGTCTGTTATTGGTGTATAGGAATGCTTGTGATTTTTGCACATTGATTTTGTATCCTAAGACTTTGCTGAAGTTGCTTATCAGCTTAAGGAGATTTTGGTCTGAGATGATGGGGTTTTCTAAATACACAATCATGTCATCTGCAAACAGAGACAATTTGACTTCCTCTTTTCCTAATTGAATCCCCTTTATTTCTTTCTCTTGCCTGATTGCCCTGGCCAGAACTTCCAATACTATGTTGAATAGGAGTGGTGAGAGAGGGCATCCTTGTTTTGTGCCAGTTTTCAAAGGGAATGCTTCCAGTTTTTGCCAATTCAGTATGATATTGGCTGTGGGTTTGTCATAAATAGCCCTTATTTTGAGATACATTCCATCAATACCAAGTTGATTGAGAGTTTTTAGCATGAAGGCTGTTGAATTTTGTCGAAGGCCTTTTCTGCATCTATTGAGATAATCATCTGGTTTTTGTCATTGGCTCTGTTTATGTGATGGATTATGTTTATTGATTTGTTATACCGAACCAGCCTTGCATCTCAGGGATGAAGCCAACCTGATCATGGTGGATAAACTTTTTGATGTGCTGCTGAATTCAGTTTGCCAGTATTTTATTTTTTCACATTGATGTTCATCAGGGATATTGGCCTGAAATTTTCTTTTTTGTTGTGTCTCTGCCAGGTTTTGCTATCAGGATGATGCTGACGTCATAAAATGAGTTAGAGCAGCTCCTCTTTGTACCTCTGGTAGAATTTGTCTGTGAATCCATCTGGTCCTGGACTTTGTTTGGTTGGTAGGCTATTAATTGCTGCCTCAATGTCAGAACTTGTTATCGGTCTATTCAGGGATTTGATTTCTTCCTGGTTTAGTCTTGGGAGGGTGTATGTGTCCAGGAATTTATCCATTTCTTCTAGATTTTCTATTTGCATAGAGGTGTTTATAGTATGCTCTGGGTGGTAGTTTGTATTTCTGTTGGTTCAGTGGTGATATTCCCTTTATCATTTTTTTATTGTGTCTGTTTGATTCTTCTCTCTTTTCTTCACTAGTCTGGCTAGTGGTCTATTTATTTTGTTGATCTTTTCAAAAAATCAGCTCCTGGATTCATTAATTTTTTAAAGTTTTTTTTTGTGTCTGTATTTCCTTCAGTTCTGCTCTGATCTTAGTTATTTCTTGTCTTCAGCTAGCTTTTGAATTTGTTTGCTCTTGCTTCTCTATTTCTTTTAGTTGTGATGTTAGAGTGTCAATGTTTTAGATCTTTTCTGCTTTCACTTGTGGGCATTTAGTGCTATAAATTTCCCTCTACACACTGCTTTAAATGTGTCTCAGAGATTCTGGTATGTTGTGTCTTTGTTCTCATTGGTTTCAAAGGACATCTTTATTTCTGGCTTAATTTTGTTATTTACCCAGTAGTCATTCAGGAGCAGGTTGTTCAGTTTCCATGTAGTTGTGCAGTTTTGAGTGAGTTTCTTAATCCTGAGTTCTAATTTGATTGCACTGTGGTCTGAGAAACTGTTATGATTTCCATTATTTTGTATTTGCTGAGGAGTGTTTTACTTCCAATTATGTGGTCAGTTTTAGAGTAAGTGCAATGTGGTGCTGAGAAGAATGTATATTATGTTGATTTGGGGTGGAGAGTTCTGTAGGTGTCTATTAGGTCCATTTGGTCCAGAGCTAAGTTCAAGTCCTAGATATCTTTATTTTCTCTCTCATTGATCTGTCTAATATTGACAGTGGAGTGTTAAAGTCTCCCACTACTGTTGTGTGGAAGTCTAAGTCTCTTTGTAGGTCTCTAAGAACTTGCTTTATGAATCCACGTGCTCCTATATTGTGTGCATATATATTCAGGATAGACAGCTCTTCTTGTTGCATTGATCCCTTTACCATTATGTAATGCCCCCTTTGTCTCTTTTGATCTTTGTTGGTTTAAAGTCTGTTTTATCAAAGACTAGGATTGCAACCCCTGCTTCTTTTTTTGCTTTCCATTTGCTTGGTAGATATTCCTCCATCCCTTTATTTTGAACCTATGTGTGTCTTTGCATGTGAGATGGGTTTCCTGAATATAGCACACTGATGGGTCTTGACTCTTTATCCAATTTGCCAGACTGTGTCTTTTAATTGGGGCATTTAGCCATTTACATTTAAGGTTAATATTATGTGTGAATTTGATCCTGTCATTATGATGCTAGCTGGTTATTTTTCCCATTAAGTGATGCAGTTTCCTCATAGTGTCGATGGTCTTTACAGTTTGGTATGCTTTTGCAGTGGCTGGTACTGGTTGTTTTTTTTCCATGTTTAGTGCTTCCTCCAGGAGCTCTTGTAAGGCAGGTCTGGTGGTGACGAAATCTCTCAGAATTTGCTTGTCTGTAAAATATTTTATTTCTCCTTCGCTTATAAAGCTTAGTTTGGCTAGATATGAAATGCTGGGTTGAAAATTCTTTTCTTTAACGATGTTGAATATTGGGCCCCACTCTCTTCTGGCCTGTAGGGTTTCTGCTGAGAAGTTCCCTGTTAGTCTGATGGGCTTCCTTTTGTGGGTAACCCCACCTTTCTCTCTGGCTGCCCCTAACATCTTTTCCTTCATTTCAACCTTGGTGAATCTGATGATTATGTGTCTTAGAGTTGTTCTTGAGGAATATCTTTGTGGTGTTCTCTGTATTTCCTGAATTTGAATGTTGGCCTGTATTGCTAGGTTGGGGATGTTCTCCTGGATAATATCCTGAAGAGTGTTTTCCAACTTGGTTCATTCTCCCCATCACTTTCAGGTACACCAATCAAACGCAGATTTGGTCTTTTCACATAGTCCCATATTTCTTGGAGGCTTTGTTTCTTTTCATTTTTTTCTATAATCTTGTCTTCTCACTTTATTTCGTTAAGTTGATCTGCAATCTCTGACATCCTTTCTTCTGCTTGATCAAATTGGCTATTGATACTTGTGTATGCTTCACAATGTTCTCAAGCTATGTTTTTCAGCTCCATCAGGTCATTTATATTAGTCTCTAAATAATAGAAATGTTATTCTGGTTAGCAATTCATCTAACCTTTTTTCAAGGTTCTTAGCTTCCTTGCATTGGGTTAGAACATGCTCCTTTAGCTCAGAGGAGTTTGTTATTACCCACTTTCTGAAGCCCACTTCTGTCAATTCGTCAAACTCATTCTCCATCCAGTTTTGTTCCCTTGCTGGTGAGGAGTTGTGATCCTTTGGAGGAGAAGAGGTGTTCTGGTTTTTGGAATTTTCAGCCTTTTTGCGCTGGTTTCTTCCCATCTTTGTGGATTTATCTACTTTTGGTCTTTGATGTTGATGACCTTTGGATGGAGTCTCTGAGTGGACGTCCTTTTTGTTGATGTTGATACTATTCCTTTCTGTTTGTTAGTTTTCCTTCTGACAGTCAGGTCCCCCTGCTAAAAGTCTGCTGGAGTTTGCTGGAGGTCCACTCCAGACCCTGTTTGCCTGGGTATCACCAGCAGAGGCTACAGAACAGCAGAGATTGCTGCCTGTTCTTTCCTCTGGAAGCTTCATCCCAGAGGGGCACCCAAGAGATGCCAGTGAGAGCTTTCCTGTATGAGGTGTCTGTTGACCCCTGCTGGGAGGTGCCTCCCAGTCAGGATACACAGGGGTCAGGGACCCACTTGAGGAGGCAGTCTGTCCCTTATCAGAGCTTCCATGCTGTGCTGGGAGATCTGCTGCTCTCTTCAGAGCTCTTGGGCAGGGATGTTTAAATCTGCTGATGCTGTGCCCACAGCTGCCCCTTCCTTCAGGTGCTCTGTCCCAGGGAGATGGGGGTTTTATCTATAAGGCCCTGACTGAGGCTGCTGCCTTTTTTTCAGAGATGCCCTGCCCAGGGAAAAGGAATCTAGAGAGGCAGTCTGGCTGCAGTCGCCTTACTGAGCTGTGGCGGGCTCTGCCCACTTCAAACTTCCCGGCGGCTTTGTTTATCCTGTGAGGGTAAAATCACTTACTCAAGCCTCAGCAATTGCTGACGCCCTTCCCCCAACCAAGCTCAAGCATCCCAGGTCAACCTCAGACTGCTGTGCTTGCAGCGAGAATTTCAAGCCAGTGGATTTTAGCTTACTGGTCTCCATGGGGGTGAGACCTACTGAGCCAGAGCACTGGGCTCCCTGTCTTCAACCTCCTTTCCAGAGCCGACAGAACGGTTCTCTCACTGGCATTCCAGGTGCCACTGGGGTATGAAAAATAAAATCCTGCTGTTAGTTTGATGTCTGCCCAAACAGCTGCCCAGTTTTGTGCTTGAAACCCAGGGCCCTGGTGGCATAGGCATCGGAGGGAATCTCCTGGTCTGCTGGTTATGAAGGCCATGGGAAAAGCGCAGTATCTAAGCTGGAGTGCACCGTTCCTCACGGCACAGTCCCTTATGGCTTCCCTTGGCTATGGGAGGGAAATCCTCCAACCCCTTGTACCATCCGGGTGAGGTGACACCCCACCCTGCTTTGGTTCAACACTCCATGGGCTGCACCCACTGTCCAACCAGTCCCAATGAGATGAACTGGGTACTTCAGTTGGAAATGCAGAAATCACCCACCTTCTGCATTAATCTTGCTGGGAGCTGCAGACTGGAGCTGTTCCTATTCGGCCATCTTGTCAGCAAATCCCCAATTTTTGTATTTTTAATGGAGATCGGGTTCCACTGTGTTGGCCAGACTGGTCTAGAACTCCTGACCTCAGGTGATCCACCAGCCTTGGTCTCCCAAAATGCTGGAATTACAGGTGTGAGTACATGGGGTCAGGGACCCACTTGAGGCCATGCCCAGCCTCTCTCTCTGATTCTCAGTTCTACACAGGGAGCGTATCTTAGTCTTTCAGGCTCTCAGCTTAACCTCTGTGGGCAGAGCACAGTCATGTATTTAAATCCCACAGAATCTGACCCCCATATGTTGTATTTATGTCTCTCTTCCACGGCTTTTACTATTGTGTGAATGTAGAAAAACATGGGCTCTTTCTGATTTTGTGTTCTCGTACATCTCAGTGATTTTGCCTTTGAAACTTGCTTTTGAAATACACACCCCGGGGGTCTGAAGTTTCATCTAGTTTTTTTCTTCTATGGCAACCAACCTTTATGTGATAGAGAGCTTCTGGTGGACTCTCCCACGGAGCAGGTTTACTTGATGATGGAAAATTCTTGAAAGACAACACTTTAATACATTACTCTGTTATCCTGCTACATGCAAAAGTGCCCCATGAAGGCATTGAGTCAAGTTGTCAGGATGACCTATGACACTGAGAGTGGAAGTGTCACAAGAGCCAAATGATAAGTGTTTGCCACTAGTTATTGAGGACTTTCCAAAACATGGTTCTCAAGGATATTGTGACAGTGTTGACCAAATATACCAATGGTCATCTATTTTGAGCCATCAATAAATGTGGTAGGAATGTATCCTAGGGAGAACGTTGTACAAATTCACCACCTCATTCCATGAGGCTGTTGACTAAACTCTTGTTCATGACACATTGCCCATCCTGTGTTGTGTGCCATTCATTCTTCTTCAAAAATGCAATTGTGAAGCATCTCAAGGGAGCTGATGAAATTGAACAATGCCTGCCTTCTTCTTTTTTGTTGCTGTTGACAGAGTTTCACTCTAGTTGCCCAGGCTGGAGTGCAATGGTGTGATCTCAGCTCACCGCAACCTCTGCCTCCTGGGTTCAAGTGATTCTCCTGCCTCAGTCCCCTGAGTAGCTGAGATTACAGGCATGCGCCACCACACCCGGCTAATTTTGTATTTTTAGTAGAAACGGGGGTTCTCCATGTTGGCCAGGCTGGTTTTGAGCTCCTGATTTCAGGTAATCTGCCCACCCCGGCCTCCCAAAGTATTGGGGATTACAGGCGTGAGCCACTGCACCTGGCCAATGTGTACTTTCTTTATGTCTACTGGAACTTGTCCTGTTTAAGCCAGTGCTACTTTCATTTAGTACATCTCTGTATATTGTAAATGAACTTGTTTTCTTTAATAAGCAGTCCATATTTTTTATGACTTTAGTTGTTTTATGTTTACAATATACAGAGCTTTGTATTGGGAAATGCATTTTTAAACATATTTTACAAGCTTTCTTTCTTTAATTTGAGGACTGAGTCAGTAGCAGTTTCCCTAAAAACTACATAAACTTGAGAATATATTGAAAATATTGTCTAAAATGTTTTTTATTTTTGTTTCACCTGACTTAATGCCTGTTATTAAAGTGCCACTAAAATTTGTTACAGCCTCTAAATTGGCGGATTTTCCATATCTTAAGAATACACTTCTTTTTCTTTTTCCTTTAAAATTTATTTGTTGAGAATATACTTTTTAAAATTAATTCAATGTCATTTCAGAAATACCATTAAATTGACTTGACACAATTTGTTATAGAAAATAATATTGCTTTTTCTATAGAGAGAAAGAGAGAGAGAGAGAGAGTGTGTGTGTGTGTGTGTGTGTGTGTGTGTGTGTGTGTACGTATATATTTGAGACAGAGTCTCACTCTGTCACCAGGCTTGAGTACAGTGGTGCGATTATAGTATATTTTTAATTGTCTAATCTAACTTGGTGGGTTTGGGTTAAATCTCACTGAATTTTTATATCCTCCAACTGTTATTTTGTAAACGTTATGTTTCTTATCTAGGTTTATCACATCCATCTTGGTGTACTAAATTAACATTTAAATATCTCACAGTATTTTAAAGGAAGCCTGGCTTATTTCTTATACTTCAAGGACTTCTCCACTGTTACATATATCACCCGTATTTTCTACAAATTTCTGAAGTTCTGCAAGTTGCATTCTTCAGTTAACACATGATGACTATTTTGTTCCCCATCTTTCTTTACATCTGAATTTTCTGTAATGTTCACTTGGTTTCTGTCAATCCACTTCTTGGTGCTGTCCTGTTATTCTCTGCCAGTTATGTGCTATGTTGCTAAAAACCTAGTCCATGGGTCTCTGTGCACTGCCAGGAAATGTTTCTGTACTTTGCATCCACTAACAGCTCCCTTCAGTATAAACCATTACCCACTGTAGGTCGTTTACTCCTCTTTTTTTTTTTTTTGAGACGGAGTCTCACTCTGTCGACCATGCTAGAGTGCAGTGGCATGATCTTGGCTCACTGCAACCTCCACCTCCCAGGTTCAAGCAATTCTCCTGCCTCAGCCTCCTGAATAGCGGGGAATACAGACACCCATCACCACACCCGGCTAATTTTTGTATTTTTAGTAGAAAGGGGTTTCACCATGTTGGTCAGGCTGGTCTTCAACTCCTAACCTTGTGATCCGTCCACCTTGGCCTCCTAAAGTACCGGGATTACAGACAGGCATGAGCTACTGCACCCAACCGTGCTTATTTTCCTTATTAAGGTTACTGCTATAGTTTGGAGGGGATGTTTGTCCGTTCCAAATCTCATGTTGAAATTTGATCCCCAGTGTTGGATGTGGGTCCTAATGGGAGGTGTTTGGGTCAGGAGAGTGGGACCTTCATGAAAGGCTTGGTGCTTTACTTGAGGTAATGAATGAGTTCTCACTCTATAAGTTCCAGTGAGAACTGGCCATTGAAAAGAGCCTGGCACCTCCTTCCCTCTTGGTTCCTCTCTTGCCATGTGACCTCTGCACATGCCATCTTCCCTTTGCCTTCTGCCATAAATGGAAGCAGCCTGAGGCCCTCAGCAAAGCAGATGCTGGTGCCATGCATCTTGTACAGCCTGCCCCCATTTTTAGAATTAACATAAGTTTGCACAACACAGATGTTTGGGGTATAGGTTATTTGAAACTAGACTTCCCTAAAATTAATTTGAATTACAGCCTCCTGAGTAGCTGGGATTACAGGCACATGCCACCACACCTGGCTAAGTTTTCTATTTTTAGTAGACACAGGCTGTCTCCATGTTGGTCAGGCTGGTCTTGTACTCCTGACCTCAGTGATCCGCCTGCCTCGGCCTCCCAAAGTGCTGGGATTATAGGCGTGAGCCACTGCACCCAGCCTTTTTTGAGGGGGGATGGAGTCTTGCTCTTTCGCCAGGCTAGGGTATAGTGGCATGATCTCGGCTCACTGCAATCTCTGCTTCCTGGGTTCAAGTGGTTCTCCTGCCTCAGCCTCCCAAGCAGCTGGGACTACAGGCACGTGCCACCATGCCCAGCTAATTTTTGTATTTTTAGTAGAGACAGGATTTCACCACATTGAACAGGCCGGTCTTGGTCTCTTGACCTTGTAATCCAGCTGCCTTGGCCTCCCAAAGTGCTGGGATTATAGGCGTGAGCCACTGCGGGCCGTAATCATTTTTTCTTTATTAAAAATCCTATTCCTACAAATTTGAAGATCATGGTTGAAAACTTTATAATTGTTCAGTATAAATACTATTTTTGGTATAATATCTTTTTCAGTATGAACTACTGATTTGCCAACTGTAGTTAATACAAAACCTGTTTTTCAAATATCTTGTAGGTGTCTCTCCTACACATATGATCAAGGAGTTACCACCAAAAGAGAACAATAGCACAGGAAAAGCCTTCCAAGCAGTGATGCTGGAAAGACGTGAAATCCATGACATCAAAGATTTTTACTTCAGGGAAATGCAGAAAAATGTTCATGACTTTGAGTGTCAGTGTCACAGTGATGAAAGAAATTACAAAGAAACACCTGTGATTAAAATAAAAAACATCACCAGAAGAAGAGATCAATGTGATAGAAGGATAGCTGGAAATAAGCCAGTTGAAAATCAGCGTGAACTGAGCTTAAAGTCGCATCTGGCTGAACTGCAGGGATTTCAAACTGAAAGGAAAATGTATGAATGTAATGAAATTGAGAAGTCTGTTATCCACGGCTCCTCAGTTTCACTGCTTCAAATAAATCTTCCTCGTGTCGACACCAGCATTTCTAATATATGTAGGAATGATTTTATGCATCCTTCATTACTCACACAAGAACAGAGAGCACAGAGTAGGGAAAAACCTTACAAGTGTAATGATTGTGGCAAGGCCTTTCATCAGAGGTCCCACCTTGATACACATCAGAGAATCCACACTGGACAGAAACCATATAAATGTGATATATGTGGCAAAGCTTTCAGTCAAATTTCAAACCTGGCAAGTCATCACAGAATTCATACTGGAGAAAAACCTTACAAATGTAATGAGTGTGGCAAGGCCTTTAATCAGGGGTCCAACCTTACTAGACATCAGAGAATCCATACTGGACAGAAACCATATAAATGTGATGTATGTGGCAAAGGTTTCATTCAAAAATCAAAAGTAGCAAGTCATCACAGAATTCATACTGGAGAGAAAACTTACAAATTTAGAGTGTGGCAAGGTCTGAAGTCAACATTCATACCTTTAAA
Source organism: Sapajus apella (assembly GCF_009761245.1). Lineage (NCBI taxonomy): Eukaryota > Metazoa > Chordata > Mammalia > Primates > Cebidae > Sapajus > Sapajus apella. The sequence goes on along the minus strand of NW_022437173.1, from coordinate 361,706 downwards.
ACCATCAGATAATTCACACTGGAGAGAAACCTTACAAGTGTAATGAGTGTGACAAAGCCTAACTAATCTTCAGGTCATCCATACTGGAGAGCCCTTATAAATGTAATGAGTGTGGCAAGACTTTTTTTCAGAGTTCAAAACTTGTAAAACATCTCAGAATTCATTCTGGAGAGAAACCACACAAATGTAATGAATGTAGTAAGGCATTTATTCAAAATTCAAGGCTGGTGGACCCTCAGAGAACTCACTGGAGAGAAACCTTACAAGCGTAATGAGTATGGTAAAACCTTTATTGTGTGTTCAAGCCTAACTAACCATCAGGTAATTCATACTGGAGAGGAACCTTACAAATGTAATGAGGATGGAAAGGCTTATGTGAAGCAGTCCCACCTTAGACATGACAGTATTCATACTGGAGAGAAGCCATACAAATGTACTGAATGCGGCATGGCTTTTAGATAATGGACAGATATCAGAACTCACCAAGGAATCCATGCTGGAGAGAAACCTTAGAAGCATGATGAGTGTGGAAAAACCTTTACCAAGGCCTCTCACCTCACTACACATACACGATCATCCATACTGGAGAGAAACCATATGAATATGATGTATGTGGCAAATTCTTCAGCAAAATTGTCATCTGGAAAGTCATCATAGGATTCATACTGGAGAAAAGCCTTACAAATGTGATGTGTGTGGCAAGGTCTTCAGTCAAAATTCACACCTTGTAAATCATCGGAGAATCCATACTGGAGAGAGACATTACAAATGTGATGAATGTGGTAAGGCTTTCAGCAGGTGTTCACATCTTAAGCTTCATGAGAAAATTCACACGGGAGAGAAACCATACAAATGTACTGAGTGTGGCAAGGCCTTTAGACAGTGATGTGACCTCAGGATTCACCAAAGAATTCATACTGGAGAGAAAGACTACGGATGTCTTGAGTCTGGCAAAGCCTTTACTCAGGGCTCATACCTCAATAATCATCAGATAGTTCATACTGGAGAGAACCTTCCAAAGGCACTGAATATAGCAAGACTTTTAGGCATGGCCCTAAACTCAGGACTCACCAAATAATTCATACTTGTAAATGCAATGAATATAGCAATGTTTTAAAGCAGTGCTCACTACTCTATTAGACATGAGTATCTAATATATCTTGGGGAAAAGGCACACAAATGTAATGTATGTGACAAGGATTTTATCTGAGGACCAGAAGTTGGAGAACAAAATTCATACTGGGGAGAAACCTTACAAATGCAATGAGCATGGGAAAACCTTTACCACAGTTCAAGTATTACATGACATCAGAGAGTCCATATTGAAAAGAAACCATGTAAATATCAGGTATGTGGCAGAGGCTCTATTCAGGCTTCACAGTGCACTAGATATTAAAGTATACATCTTTTGCTGGGTGTGGTGCTCACGCCTGTAATCCCAGAACTTTGGGAGGTTGAAGTGGGCAGATGACCTGAGGTCAGGAGTTTGAAACCACCCTGGCCAACATGGCAAAACCCTGTCTCTACTAAAAATACAAAAATTAGGCTGGGCGTGGTGGTTCACGCCTGTAATCCAACGATTTTAGGACGCCGAGGCAGGTGATCACAAGTGGTCAGGAATTCAAGACCAGCCTAGCCAAGATGGTAAAACCCTGTCTCTACAAAAATACAAAAATTACCCAGGTGTGCTGGTGGGCATCTGTAATTCCTAGCTACTCAGGAGGCTGAGGCAGAGAATTTCTTGAAGCCGGGAGGCGGAGGTTGCAGTGAGCCGAGATTGCACCACTGCACTCCAGCCTCGGCAACACAGCAAGACTCCATCTCAAAAAAAAAAAAAAAAAAGAAAAAAATTAGCTGGGCATGGTGGCAGGTGCTTATAATCCCAGCTACCCAGAAGGCTGAGGCACAGGAATTGCTTGAACCCAGGTGGCAGAGGTTGCAGTGAGCCAAGATCACATCACTACACTCTAGCCTGGGTGGCAGAGCAAGACTCCATCTCAAACAAAAAACAAAGTATACGTCTTTTAGATAAATTGCACAAACGTAATATGTATGCTAAGGCTTTTACCCAGTGGTCAAAACTGGCACATCACAGGATTTATACTGGAGAGCAGCCTCACAAATGCAATGAAAGTGGTAAAGCTATTTGTTTCATTGTTTGTTTTTGGGACAGAGTTTCGCTCTTGTCGCCCAGGCTGGAGTGCAATGGTGTGATCTTGGCTCACTGCAACCTCCGCCTCCCAGGTTCAAGTGATTCTCCTGCCTCAGCCTCACAAGTAATTGGGATTACAGGCATGTAACATTACACCCAGCTAATGTTTTTGTATTGTAAGCAGAGATGGAATTTCACCAGGTTGGCCAGGCTGGTCTTGAACTCCTGACCTCAGGTGATCCGCCTGCCTCAGCCTCCCAAAGTGCTGGGATTACAGACGTGAGGCACCGTGCATGGCCGAAAGTGGTAAGGCTTTTTATCAAATGTCCCTGTCTTTCCAGTCATGAGAAAATTCATACAGAATCTATTAAAACTGTGCTAAACATGAAAAGACCTTTAAGCAACAGTGATGTCATGAAGGTGGTAGTTTTTTAAACCAACTCCCACAACAGTCTCCAAATCATAGTATTCATATGAGGAATCACTAAGTCTAATTCTCCAAAATTAACTGGTAGTATTACAAACTGCAGAATAATTCCAGGTCAAAATATGTTGTGTGTGTTTGCATTTTTTTTTTCAGAGTTTCACTCTTGTTGCCCAGGCTGGAGTGCAATGGTGCAATCTCAGTTCACCACAACCTCTGCCTCTCGGGTTCAAGCGATACTCCTGTCTCAGCCTCCCAAGTAACTGGAATTACAGGCATGTGCCACCATGCCCGGCTAATTTTGTATTTTTAGCAGAGACGGGGTTTCTTATAACATGATGTGTATCAAAGGAGCAAAGGACATGTGGAAATGACACATCTTCAGTTTATAAAATATTCATTTATGTGAAGTTTCTTGGAAAGGCTACATTACTACTATTTGTTTCTATCTGAAGTTTGAAATCTGTCAATGCCACCCTTATAGGCCTTTCGTTATGGTCTTTGGGAAGGAATCAATAAAATGAAAGGGCCTACTCCATTAGGTGTGGTTCGTTCCTACCCATGCTCCCTGAAGAACAAGGATGCTGAATTTAAAAATTTAATATTGTATGAATTAGGGACGGGTGAAGAACAATACAAAACTATAAGCCATGCTTATTGTGTTCAGTGTGCCCTTCTCCAGAGGGCCACTGGCTCATCAGAAAGGATTACTGCTCTACCAGTTGACCGTGAGATGGCATGCCAGGAAATTAAGACACTGGGCTTTTTTTTCTTTTTTTTTTTTTTGAGACGAAGTCTCAGACCAGGTGCAGTAGCTCACGCCTGTAATCCCAGCACTTTGGGAGACTGAGGCAGGCGGATCACGACGTCATAAGTTTAAGACCAGCCTGACCAACATGATGGAACCCCGTGTCTACTAAAAATACAAAAAAAATTAGCTGGGTACGGTGGTGCATACCTGTAATCCCAGCTACTCAGGAGGCTGAGGCAGGAGAATCATTTGAACCTGAGAGGTGGAGGTTGTGGTGGGCTGAAATTACGCCACTACACTCCAGCCTGGGCAACAAAAGCAAAACTCCATCTCAAAAAAAAAAAAAAAAAAAAAAAAAAAAAAAAGACAGGGAGTCTCGCTCTTTTGCCCAGGCTGGAGGGCAGTGGCATGATCTTGGCTCACTGAAACCTCTGCCTTCCGGATTCAAGTGATTCTCCTGCCTCAGCCTCCCAAATAGCTGGGACTACAGGCGCTCGCCACCATGGGCACCTGTATTTTTAGTAGAGACAGGGTTTCGCTGTGTTAGCCAGGATGGGCTCAATCTCCTGACCTCGTGATTGATCTGTCTGCCTCAGTCTCCCAAAGTTCTGGGATTACAGGCGTGAGCCACTGCGCCCAGCCTTGACACTGGGCTTTTTATGAGAGTGACAAATTAGTAGGACCTGGTTAAGTGGCAGAAGTAATGTAGGAGAAGTGGTCATCATCCTTCTTAAAAAGCAATAGCTATTATATCTCAATGATTAATGAAAAATTAAGTTATTCTTGTAAATTGAAGAAAGAATGGTTATCATAGAGGGTAGTTCATCAAAAGAACCAGAGCTGGGCGTGGTGGTTCACACTTGTATTCCCAGCACTTTGGGAGGCCAGGGAGGACATCTCTTGAGGCCAGGAGTTTGAGAGCAGCCTGGCCAACATGACAAAACCCTATCTCTACAAAAAATACAAAAATTGCAGATGTAGTGGCAGGTGCCTGTAATCCCAACTTCTCAGAAGGCTAAGGCAGGAGAGTCACTTGAACCTGGGAGATGGAGGTTGCAGTGAGCTGAGATTGTGCCACTGCACTCCAGCCTGGGTGACAGAGTGAGACTCTGCCTCAAACAAAAACAAACAAAAGAACCACAACAGCATGTGCACATTTACATGGATGTTTAACAACTGGCATTATGTTTTACTGCTGTTTTATTTAGAATGTACCATAGGTTTTATGCTTTAATTAAAATTTAATCATAACTTTTAATGAATCCTGTTTCTTCTGCCACCACAGTTTCATCTCCCCTGAGTTGGGTATTTCATAACAGATAGTAATAGTGCACCATTAGGCTCTCTATGTTGAAGGAATCTTGCAGGGAAACATGAGGTTGTGCTTTAACTGTGGCAACTGACATCAGTATCCTCCCCTTTAATTTGTTCTGATCCAAAAATAATACATATGTTTTTCTTTAATAAGTGATTTTTCAAGTTTGCATTTATTTTTCCTTGATATCACACTTTGAGAGTCACTGTTATTAGTGCTTTATGTGTAAAAGCTGAATCTTAAGACTGTGAGGTTCAGTACTGATGTTATTCACATTTCACAAACGAGGAAACGTAGGACAAACATGGTTTAAGGACTCATCCACATCCCTATAAGTGGGTGAATCAGGATTCACAGTTGGCTGCAAAGATGAGTGATATGGTTTGGTATTACTGTTTTTTTTTTTTGACACAGAGTTTCGCTCTTGTTGCCCAGGCTGGAGTGCAATGGCACGATCTCAGCTCACTGCAACCTTCGCCCCCAGGTTCAAGTGATTCTCCTGCCTCAGCCTCCCGAGTAGCTGTGATTACAGGGGCCTCCACCATGCCTGACTAAATTTTGTATTTTTGGTAGAGACACCGTTTCTCCATGTTGGTCAGGCTGGTCTTGAATTCCTGATCTCAGGTGATCCGCCCACCTTGGCCCCTTAAAGTGCTGGGATTACAGGTATGAGCCACCACCCAGCCTGAGTGACAGGGTTTGGATCTGTGTCCCTGCCCAAATCTCCTGTCAAATTGTATTCCCCGTTGTTGGAGGTGGTGTCTGATTGGAGGCGACTGGATCATGGGGGCAAATTTCCCCTTGGTACTGTTCTTGTGTTTGTGAGGGAGTTCTCATGAGAGCTGGTTGTTTAGAAGTGTGTGGCACCTCCTCCTCTTCTCCCTCTTCCTCCTGCTCTGGTCGTGTGAAGTGCCTGATCCCACTTTGCCTTCCGAAATCATTAAGTTTCCCGTGGCCTCCTCAGAGGCTGAGCAGATGCCAGCATCATGCTTCCTGTACAGCCTGCAGAACTGTGAGCCAATTAAACCTATTTTCTTCATAAATTACCAAGATGGACTAATACAATGAATCTCTTTACCGTGGCACCCCACTAACATGGACAATTATTTTTCTTTTTTTCTTTTTGAAATGGAGTTTTACTCTTGTTGCCCAGGCTGGAGTGCAATGGTGCAATCTTGGCTCACTGCAACCTCTGCCTCCTGGGTTCGAGCGATTCCCCTGCCTCAGCTTCCAGAGTAGCTGGGATTACAAAAGTCTGCCACTGAGCCTGACTAATTTTTGTATTTTTAGTAGAGATGGGGTTTCACCATGTTGGCTAGGCTGGTCTTGAACTCCTGATCTCAAGTGATCTGGTCGTCTAGCCTCCCAAAGTGCTGGGATTACAGGTGTGAGCAACCGTGCCCGGCCTGACCAACGCTCCTGACCCCAGCTTCTTTCCTGATCATAGCTGTCCTAGAGAGTGACTGTGTTGGTAGGAATAAATTGGACACAGGTCAGACAAGGGCTACAAGGGCATCTGCCAGCCTGAACAAGTTTTCTGTGGGAGGGATACCTGTTCACAGGTGGGACACAGGTATTAGGCTGTCTGCCAGGATAAAGAAATGTCCCATAAAAGGCACAATGCACAAAGCATCCACAACCAAATCCTGGAGCCTCATTCGCGCAGGGCTGTATTTATTTATGGCCACTCTCCTGAGAGACCTTGAGACCAAATTAGAACAACCAAATACAACAGAATGCATAGATTCTAATACGCTATTAGATACAATCAGGTGAAGTAAAAAACAATGAAACACAAAGGACTGGATATCTGTCCTCAGGAGACCTGGAGTCAAGAAAGGGATCATCCTTCATTCCTGCCCCCTGCTCAATCAGGGCCCGACTACCTCTGCCCACCAAGGTTGCACCACAGATGACTGGGTACACCCTTTCTCTTCCTTTTCTGAATGGGAAGGTTTATTGAGGTTTCACTTATTTGTTCCACCATGTCTTGTGGGGACTCCACAGGGCTAAGAATCAGAATTCTCCTGAGATCCCATTTGTGGCTAAAGTCATGTTTGGGTAGGACTTTCTCTTTTTCAGGAGGGAGCAAGTGTATTTTGTCTGAACAAAAGAGGGACAAATTTATTTCTGATAGAAGCTGTATTGTCCTATATTGTAAATGATTCCCAATTAATTATCACCCTCCTATGAAATTGCACATCTCTGCCCTTTGGTATCAGGCATGGCCCTTGACTTGAGGCAACACTTCAAATCAAGGATTGAAATTCCTTGCCTGATTTATGATAGGCTTGGCTTTGTGAGTTCCTTGGTCAATTTGGTATGAGTAGAGATGACATGTTTAAATTAAAAAAAAAAAACTTCCTTTTTTTTTTTTTGAGATGGAGTCTCGCTCTGTCACCCAGGCTGAAGTGCAGTGGCATGATCTCAGCTCACTACAACCTCCACTTCCTGGGTTGAAGCAATTATCCCCCCTCAGCTTCCTGGGTAGCTGAGACTACAGGTGTGCCACCACACCTGGCTAATTTTTGTATTTTTAGTTGAGATGGGGTTTCACCACGTTGGTCAGCCTGGTCTCGAAATCCTGACCTAGTGATCTGCCTGCCTCAGTCTCCCAAAAGTGCTGAGATTACAGGTATAAGCCACCTGTCAATAAGTTGGATAAACTGTCAACTTATTAGTTGACTATCCCTGTCAATTTCCTCTAATTAACTTATAGCCATTTAGGCCACTTTGAGCTCCTTTAACATTGTCTAGCATGGCATGTCCTTTGATACACCTTTCCTTAAGTAGCTCAATGTCATACTTATAATTTTTTTTCTTTATTCTTTGGCTTATTGCAGGAATGATAGAAAATTCTCCTTTGATCACAGAAAATAACTAAAACTCCTCCAAAAGGCAGCTGACTCACCAGAGTTCTCAAATGACTTGGAAATCAGAGTAAAACGCAGATTCCCAGGCCACATCAGGCCCCGCTGAAGTCATCTGGACAGTGCTTTTGTTTTCAACAGCTGTACATAGTTATGCATCACATAATGATGTTTTGGTCAATGAAAGACTGCATATACAATGACGGTCCCATTAGAATACTGTATTTTTACTATACCATTTCTGTTTGGACATGTTTAGATACACAAATGCCGCTGTTAACAACTGCCTATGATGATACGCTGTACCCATTTGTAGCCTTGGATCAATAGTCTATATAGTGAAACCCTGTCTCTACTAAAAAATGTAAAAATTAGGTGTGGTGGTATGTGCCTGTAGTCCCAGCTACTCGGGAGGCTGAGGCAGGAGAATTGCTTGAACCTGGGAAGTGAAGGTTACAGTGAGCCAAGATCGGGCCATTGCACTCCAGCCTGGATGTCTCATCGAGACTCTGTCTCAAAACAACAAAAACCCCCAAAAAAGTCTCTATGGTATAGCCTAGGTATGTAGTAGGCTATCCCATTTAGGTTTGTGGAAGTACACCCTATGATGTTAGCACAGTGATGGAATCAGCAAATTTCTCAGCATATGTCCTCATCATTAAGTGACCCATGACTGTGCTAACAAAAAGCTGTACATACTGAGGGTGAGGCCAGCTTGGGGCCCCACTTGCTCACGGTACAGGCTCTACCCAGACAGCTGGTGCCCCTCAGCTATGTGCATCCATCCTTAGGCAGGGCAAACTCAAGTCCGCTGTACTTCCTGCTGTGTGCATGAAACCCTTTGCATACCTGGTTCTGCCAAGAAAGCTACAGGTTTGGGTGGTTCCAGGGCAGCAACGCATGGATCGCGCTCCAGAGGCTTGATGACAGAAGCTTGCATGTTTGAATTTAAGTGGAATCTGTAAGAGGCTTCATTTGCTTCTTCTAACCCTCTCTTTTCTCTGCTACTAATATGGTATGTCCTGACAGAGACTGAATTTTACCCTGAATCCCAGCATGACATTGTGGGACTAAGAGCTGAATAATGATAGTTCTGAGGAAAACACGTTGGTTCTTGTAAGCCCCTGAGAATTCAAAGATATCTGCTGCCACATTACAACTTCCAGAAAGATGAAAGTATACTTTCGATGACCTGTTTTTTCTTTTCTCACCTTAACCTTCCAAATCCAAGATTACAGATGGTAGCTCATTATCTCCACTAATTGCACGAACTTTGAAATCTGTATTTGAGAATATCCTTCTTAGCTTACTACTTTCTTCCCTTCCACTTTGGATATTCTACTTCCATTAGAATAACCATTTATTTTTAATTCATCTAGAACTATATTAGCTTTCATTATGTGACCACCCTCAATGAATGATTTGTTCCCTCACTTTTAACTTTACCCAACTGGCTTATCATCAAGAAACTTGCCCTCTTTCACTCTGCCTCCTTCACCTTACTAATCCTCAGAATCAGATGAGCTCAGTTACTGACTCAACAACCAGGAAGTTCATACTGATGACAAAAAACAAAAACCCCCAAACAAATTTTAAAAACCTTTTAGGCTTAGGGTCTTTGTGTTAAATTTGAGTTAAAATAAAATTGCCGACGTTGATCCAAGGGTGCTCTTACCCAATTTGTCATATAAATGGAAGATTCTTCCAACTGGGGTGTTTAGCCCACTTCCTTTTAAAGTGATTATTATATGGCTAAACTATCTTGATTTTGGTTTTATGTTGTTGCCTTTGTTCTTTCTTCTCGTTTCCTTGTCTCCTTTGGATTTTTAAGAGGCTCTCTTTCAATTTCTTTTTTGGTTTATTAGTGTTAACTATAACCAAATTTTTCGCATTTGCTTTAGGGGTTATACTGCACAGCTTATCATAGCCTGCCTTCCAGTGATTCCATATTACCTCATCAGAGCATTAGACTCTTACCCATGTATACTTTAATTTCACAACCGCTGGTCTGTGTGCTGTCATTGTCATATATCTAAGTTTTACATAACCTATAAGCCCATACTAGATTGTTATTTTCTAAACAGTTACATTCTAAAGAGATTTAAAAGGAAGGAATACATTTTAAAATTACCCATGTTGTTACTATTCTGGTGCTCCTCCTTCTTGTGTATAGATCATGTTACGGAGCACAAGTCAAATATGAATTACTGAGAGAGGAGGCAGGGCTTGGACTCCAAACCAGACTGAAAACTAGCTGAAACAGGGAAGAGGCAAAAGCACCTCTCCATAAGACACGCCGTCCATTGCCATGTCACTTTACCACTTTTAATTACATGCAAACTAAGGGGCAGCTTATTCCGAAATTTCTTTCTCTTTCTTTTTTCTTTTTTTGAGATGGAGTTTCTCTCTGTCACCAGGATGGAGTGCAGTGGCGTGATCTTGGATCACTGTAACCTCCACATCCCGTGTTCAAGTTTTAGTAGAGATGATTCTCTTGCCTCAGCCTCCTGAGTAGCTGGGATTACAGATGCTCGCCACCACACTTGGCTAATTTTTTTTTTCTTTTTGTATTTTTAGTTCCACTATGTTGGCCAGACTGGTCTCGAACTCCCGACCTCATGATCTGCCCGCCTCAGCCTCCCAAAGTGCTGGGATTACAGGCATGACATTTTCATTTTTAAGCTTTGTCTTGTCTACCTGAAAGCAGCATTTCCATATTTTTTCCAAAGAATATTAATTCTGTTAAATGGCTACTGTAATTTTAATGAAGAACAGGGATTTTCAAATTTCATATTCACACATCAACAACAGAGCAAGAGAAAGAAACAAGAAGCTAGAAAACCAAGCACAGTGGCTCATGCCTGTAATCCCAGCACTTTGGGAGGCTGAGGTGGGAGGATCGTTTGAGGCTGAGCACAGGAGTTCAAGATCAGCCTGAACAACACAGTGAGACTTCATCACTACCAAAAAATTAAAAAGTTAGCCAGGTGTAGTGGCACACACCTGTGGTCCCAATTACTCGAGAGGCTGATGTGGGAGGATCATTTGAGCCCAGAAGGTTGAAGCTACAGCAAGCTGTGATCACACCACCGCACTGCAGCCTGGGCTGGACAGAGGGAGACCCTGTCTCAAACAACAACAAAATCCCAAAACAATGTACTTGTTACCAATTATATTAATGACAATGTGGTCACCATAGTTTTGGAAGGAGACAGATTATATCAACTGACTTTATTCTTTATCCTGAGAGTCTAATATTCTGTGTAACCTATGGCCTGTCTTTTAGGTGTCTGAAATGAAAGACAAAAATTATTAACCTGTCCTTAGCGGTTTTTTTTTAACTTACAGATTTACTTTAGTTGAGCTCTATTTGTATCTACATAAAAATATTTCTCCAAGTTTTAATATATTCTAAGTCTACTATCAAGGTGGGAAAATAAAAGAATTCAATCTGAAATTAAAAAAAAAAACCAGGCCATCTTACCTTAAAGTGAGAGATACGCAAAAGGCTTGTAGTTGGGAAATATTCTAAGTCACTTCCAAATATATTTTTATATTACACTATAACTTGAAGGTAATCCAACTGTTATATCACAACTCAGGAATTTTCAGAGGGAGCCTATGTTAAATATTTTCAATGAAGCATTAAAGATGTTCACAGGATTTCCTTGGGTATATAGAATATACTCAATTGAGGGTGAATGTTTAAAATGTTTAAGGCTATATTTGTTTGTAGTTTATACAAACTTGCTTATAGTTTTCAATTTGTTAGTTTCCTTTTTGTTTTTCCACATGTAAAATATTTTTGTCTGTAAAGTCAAAATTATATTACAAACATATGAAAATCTCTATTCTAATTTGCCTTTGCAAACTTTTCATTTTCTTAAATAGGCTTCTTGGGAGGTATTAATTTCAGATTTTTTTAATCAAAAAGAGAATACCATATATGATATTCTATACCTTGTTTTTTAGGTATGGTGGCAATCACTCCAATATGACATTCTTTCTTTTTTTTTTTTTTTTTTTGAGATGGAGTCTTGCTTGTTGCCCAGGCTGGAGTGCAGTGGCACAATCTCGGTTCACTGCAGCCTCTGCCTCCTGGGTTCGGGCAATTCTCTTGCCTCAGCCTCCTGAGTAGCTGGGACTACAGGTGCATGCCACCACACCGAGCTAATATTTTATTTTTAGTAGAGACAGGATTTCACCATGTTGGTCAGGCTGACCTGGAATTCCTGACCTAGTGATCTGCCCACCTCAGCCTCCCAAAGTGCTAGGATTACAGATGTGAACCACTGCGCCCAGCCCTGACTTTCCTCATTCTTTTAACAGTTTCACATATGTAGACAACATTCCCTTAATTCTCAGCCACCTTGCCTCAAGTTAAAACCACAACACCACTTTTGCCAAACAGAGTGTAAGTGTATTATATCACTTTCAGGCCAAACCAGTTAAAACGAAGTGTGACCTTCTTGCTTGTTTCCTTTGCAATAATCAGAGGCCCATTTTTGAGATGGAGAAACTATAATATGGAAGCACCTCCATCTCTGAGTTACCATGTAAGCATCAGTTGCCCGATAGGGTCAACTATTCCAGTGGTGCAACTGACAGAAAATAGTCCTTCTATACCCTAAGCTTCTGGGATTTAACAAAAAGAGGTTTTGTGTCTCCAGGAACTAAAGGACATGCCATTTCTTGCAGGACTTTTTTTTTTTTTTTTTTTTTTTTTGGTTTTTGAGATGAAGTCTCGCTCTGTTGCCCACGTTGGTGTGCAGTGGTGCAATATCGGCTCACTGCAACCTCCACCTCCTGGGTTCAAGCTGTTTTCAAGCGATTCTCCTGTCTCAGCCTCCGGTGTAGCTGGGACTCCAGGCACGTGCCACCATGCCCAGCCAATTTTTGTATTTTTAGTAGAGACAGGGTTTCACCATGTTGGCTAGGATGGTCTCGAGCTCTTGACTTTGTGATCCACCCACCTCGGCCTCCCAAAGTGTTGGGAATACAGGCGTGAGCCGCTGTGCCTGGTCACTTATAGGACTTTTAAAAGTAAAGCCTAGACAGCTTTAGCAATACCCTCTTTCTTGACAAACTGGTAGAGATCTAGGCCTGAAGAGCAAGTCAAGGACAATACAGTTTGTCTTTCTACATTATGCGCTTCTCAGTGATGCTCATCAATTGCCATAAATCACTGTGTTGTTTCCACTGCCAATGTTTTTTAGATATTCACCATATGTCCCCCAAACCCCAGCCTATCCTGTGTCTTAGTCCATTTTTTTGTTGCTGTAACAGAAAACCTGACCTGGGTAATTTATGTGTATGTAAATAATCCATGTATGTGCATATATGATTTATTTTTTCCAGTTGTGGAGGCTGGGAAGTCCACGGCTGAGGGGCCACATGTGTTGAGGCCTTCTTGCTGCATCATATCAGAAGTCATCACATGGTGAGGGAGAGGAAGCATGCCAGCTCAGCTCTCTTTCCTCTTCTTATAAGGCTACTAATCCCAACATAGGGACCCACCCCCATACTTCATCTATCCCCAATTACCTCCCAAAGGTCCTCACCTCTAAATACCATCAACATACAGATTTGGGAATTCCATTTCCAACATGAGCTTTTGGGGAATACATTCAAACATAGCACCTTGTCACCATTTTCTAAAAGAATAGTACTGCAGCTACCCAAAATAACTGAACAAATACATTAGGCACCATTTGCATTTGCTCTCCAAGTTTTTAAAACCATCTCCAGTTTTGAGGTCAACAGGCCTCAGCTACTTTTCTATGCTGCAATGTCCTTTGTCCACTTAACACTACCAGCAGTGCAATCTGCTGCTCAGAACTGTGTTTTCCAGAAGACTTTTCCTGTATAGTTCTTGCTAAACTTTGCCAATGAGAAAAACCTGAATGGGCCAGGTGCAGCTCATACCCGTAATCCCAGCACTTTGGAAGGCTGAGGTGGATGGACTGCTTGAGGTCAGGAATTCATGACCAGCCTGGGCAACATGGCAAAACCCTGTCTCTACCAAAAATACAAAAATTGGCCAGTCTCTTAACCCACCTTTAAAATAAATAAATAGACAACAAATTAAAAATTTTTAAACAATTAAAAAAAAAAAAAAAAAAAAAAAAAGAACGGCCGGGCGCGGTGGCTCAAGCCTGTAATCCCAGCACTTTGGGAGGCCGAGGTGGGTGGATCACGAGGTCAAGAGATCGAGACCATCCTGGTCAACACGGTGAAACCCCGTCTCTACTAAAAATACAAAAAATTAGCTGGGCATGGTGGCGCATGTCTGTAATCCCAGCTACTCAGGAGGCTGAGGCAGGAGAATTGCCTGAACCCAGGAGGCGGAGGTTGCGGTGAGCTGAGATTGCGCCATTGCACTCCAGCCTGGGTAACAAGAGCGAAACTCTGTCCCCCCCCCAAAAAAAAAAAAAAAAAAAAAGGAAAACCTGAATGGAATAGGAAAGGCAGAAGTGAAGCACTAAGCCATTAATCTCAGATGCATACCTCACAGACCTCACCATCTCTAATCCCAATCAAGCAGCCCAAAGCGGTAATTTCTAAGACATCTCCATGAGTTCTGGTTTCTCACCCACCTCACAGCTTCAAACTGAGTTGCCGGTGGCTATCTGATGTTCCAGCTGGAGTCTTCCACACATTTCACAGCTCAAGCACCTCCCAAATTCTTAACTTACATAACTATTCTTATTCTTCAAATAACTATATGTTCTCCTAAACACAGACTAATACAGAATAAAGCTAATTCCATGTTTTCCAAGTTTATTCATCACCATCTGCATTACTGTATTGGTCCTAAGTCTCACTCTGTGACCCAGGCTGAGTACAGTATCAGTCCTGGCTCACTGCAGCCTCAACTTCCCTGGCTCAAGCTATACTTTCACCTCAACCTCTCGAGTAGCTGGGACTATAGGTGCATGCCATGATGCTCAGCTAATTTTTTTTATTTTTTGTAGAGATCAGGTCTCAGTGTGTTGTTCAGGCTGGTCTCAAACTCCTGGACACAAGTGACCCTCTCTCCTGGGCCTCCCAAAGTGCTGAGATTATTGGTATGAGCCACAGAACCTCGCCAACTTTGCCAAAATCAAGAATGCTATCAAGAGTGGAAAAACAGTACACAAAAGCGGAAAAAGGATTTGCAAATTATTTATCTCCTGAGGGTGTAGTATTCAGAATATAAAAGAATTCTTACAACCAAAAATACATAGTCTAATTTTGAAAACATTAAATTTTTGAGTAGACATTTCTCAAGATACAAATGGCAAATAAACATAGGAACAGATGCTCAACATTTGTCATTAAGACAAGCAAATCCAACCACAATGAAATATCGCTTGTAAGTGACTAGAAGGCTATACTACTACTACTGCTAACCCAATAACTACAAACATCAATAATTGATAGGAAGTGCAGAAAATGGAACACTGGTACATTTCTGGTGGAAATGTGAAATGGTGCAGCTGTATTCTAAAAGTCTGGCAGATCAACAAAAAGATAATCACCGATAATTACCATATGACACAGCAATTCCATGTTTACAAACGTACCCCAGTGAACACATGTATCTCCAAAAACATCTTGTACAAAGTTGTTCGTAGCAGCATTTTCCATAATAGCCTAATTTCTAAAAGTAGAAAGTTCAAATCTCCATCAAACAATGAACAGACAGACACACTGTAGAATATTACTTAGCAACAAGAAGTTATGAGGTACTAGGCTGGGCATGGTGGCTCACGCCTGTAATCCCAGCACGTTGAGAGGCCTAGGTGGGGAGATCACTTGAGGTCAGGATTTCGAGATCAGTCTGGCCAATAATGCGAAACCCCATGTCTATTAAAAATATAAAAATTAGCCAGGCATGGTGGCACATGCCTTTAGTCCCAGCTACTTGGGAGGCTGAGAAAGGAGAATCGCTTGAGTCTGGAAGGTGGAGGTTGCAATGAGATGAGACTGCACCACTGCACTCCAGCCTGGGCACCAGGGTTAGACTCCGTCTAAAAAACAAAAACAAAAAAAAAACAACTCATGCAATTTAGCCCTAATGATAAACAACAAAAAAATTATGAGATACTAACAAATGTTAATTTGGGGTGGGAGGTATTTTTTATAGAGACAAAGTTTGCCAAGGGTGATCTCAAATTCCTGGGTTTAAATGATCTGCCAATCTTGGCCTTCCAAAGTGTTAGAATTACAGGCTGGAGCCACTGTGCCTGGCCTAGAATTTGAATTTTTTTTTTTTTTTTTTGGACAGGGCCTTGCTCTGTCACCTAGGCTGGAGTGCAGTGGCATGATCCTAGCTCACTGTAACCTCCAACTCCTGAACTCAATTAATTCTCCTGGTTCAGCCTTCCTGAGTAGCTGGGACTACAGAAATGTGCCACCATACCCACCTAATTTTTAATTTTTTTGTAGAGACAGGGCCTCGCCATCTTGCCTACGCTAGTCTCGGACTCCTGGGCTCAAGCAATCCTCTCACCTGAGTCTCTCAAAGTGCTGACATTACAGGTGTCAGCCTCCATGCCCAGATGACTAGCTGGAAATTCAAACCAAAGATGAGTACTCACTCCAGCCCCACCAGATAAATATCGTAACACCCCAAGTCAGTCATCTTTCACTGCCTTCTCTAGCCATTTTTGAACCAGCTTGGGAAGTCTACCCTGATTTCTTCAGAAAGCCTTTTGTAACAAACATTATTACACTTTGATGTAGACTACCAGCAATCCTAAAATTTAAACTAAACTGCATGGGGTTCTCTCCTGTTCCAGTGAAGTGGCCACAAGCATAAATTAGTAAAAAAATATTTTGGGGGTAAATATGAGGTTTCTAGTTTCTTTTTTAAAAAAAATCCCATTGTCCATGTTCACTATTGAGAGGAAACTCATGGCCGGGTGCGGTGGCTCACACCTGCAATCCCAGCACTTTGGGAGGACAAGGCGGGCAGATCACAAGGTCAGGAGTTCAAGACTAGCCTGACCAATATGGTAAAACCCCATCTCTACTAAAAATACAAAAATTAGCTGGGCCCGTGGTGGTGGGTGCCTGCAGTCCCAGCTACTTGGGAGGCTGAAGCAGGGGAATCACTTGAACCCGGGAGGTGGAGGTTACAGTGAACCAATATCACACCACTGCACTCCAGTCTGGGCAACAGATTGAGACTGTCTCACCAAAAAAAAAAAAAAAAAAAAAAAAAAGAAACACATTTTTTCCAATTATTTCAGGGAGTGCTCCAAGTACAAAAAAAGAAGTTATTTTATTATTATTCCAGGAATTTTGTTTACCAACATTTTTGTATGCTTCCATTTGTATTTTCATCTCATGTAAAAGAAGGTGCAAGCCATTCTTGCAAAGGCATGCAGAAATAAGCATGTAGAAATATAATCACCCAGTGCATATTCATGAATGAGACGGCAGGTTTCAGGGGTCTGATACTGTACCACTATGGCATGGCATTTTCACTACAGCCATAGAATTCCTCTGGGGCAGAGTGTGGAGAAAATATTTCAAGTGCAATTTATGAACATATATTCCTCAAGTTGTATACTGTTTGAACATAACATGGATATTAATTGTCATAGATGACATTCAACCTTGAGGGTCTAATGATGTATTATAGTGTTTGATATTAAGAGTTCCAATGAGGTGGGATATGCTTGGGTTGACAGAAGGCACATGATTCATTCAGGGTTACTAAAAATAATATTTGTGCTGGTTGCAGTGGCTCACGCCTGTAATCCCAGCACTTTGGGAGACCAAGGTTGGTGGATGGCCTGAAGTTAGGAGTTCAAGACCAGCCTGATCGATATGGTGAAACCCCTTCTCTACTAAAAATATAAAAATTAGCTGGGTGTGGCAGCGTGTGCCTGTAGTCCCAGCTACTCGGGAAGCTGAGGCAGGAGAATGGCTTGAACCTGGGAGGCGGAAGTTGCAGTGAGCTGAGATTGTGCCAGCCACTGCACTCCAGCCTGGGTGACAGAGTGACACTCCATCTCAAAAAAAAAAAAAAAGAAAGAAAGAAAAAAAATCTACTAATTAAGACATGAGAAGTATAATATATTCTAAATAAAATGGTATCAAATACAATCTCAGGGGCCAAATGTGAATCCCTTATAAGCACACACTACTCTGCTTCTTTTGATGGAAGTGTCCTCTGTCGTCACTTCTCTCTTCTCTCTAACCATTCTCTTGTCAGTTTCCAAAAATAAGACCTATTTTCAATAATCTGTGATATGCAACAGTTACCACCTTTCAAGAGAGGGTGAGCATCATTCCCCCTCCATTTCTACCACACATGAACTCTCTAGTAACCTACCATTTTACTTCCATAGAAATCTTTCTCTCAGTGTCCCACCCTAGTCCTCGTTTCATTATCATCCTGTAGTGTAACCTGCCTTTCCCATAACTGACAAAGGTCCTCAGTCACAGCAACGAATCTAAGGGGTCCTGAGCACATAAAGCATATTAGACAACAGTTTTACCTCTATTCTGTCACAAACTCTCATGCTCTTAAATTTATAGTATATTGTATATTAAAATTAGTGTTCTTGCTTTTTCCAGGTTTCAATAATATAAATAAACCACACCTAAGGATGTAGTCCCTTCCACCTTACCAATCCATTCCTTGAGACAATCATGATAAATGAAAAGCATGCCATGAAGACTTAACATCAACAGATTTCAAACTTCAAGTTGTAATAATTCATCAATAACACTTTAAAACTATGAAATAATTGAATTAACAAATTTTTAAACTGAAGAGTTAGATCTTTCTACAGATGTCCTTGCCCCTCTGACACACACCATCCCATGAGTTTTAAGTGACTTTTAAAAATCATCTGTGAATTTAACATCGGTCATCTAATCTTCAAGAAGAAATAAAGACTCAGTTCCTTCTAGCACGAATTTTTGTATGACAAAATACTTTCATATAAGCATGAATTCCCATTGAGAAATTTGTGTAAAATAATTTGCCACCTTCACTTGTAATGTTTCTCTCCAAAATGAATGGTGTATCCTGAAGTCAGAACATTGCTTAAAGGACTTTCCACATTTGTATGGTTTCCATCCTGAATGTATTGTCAGAACCATTAAAAGTGTAAATACTTTTATAAAGCTGTTCACATTCATTATATATGTAAGGCTTCTCTACAGTAAGAATTCTGTCATGTTCCACAAGGCTTGAACTTTGGTAAGCCTTGCCACACACTTTATGTGGTTTATCTCAAAGATGCATATTCTGATATCAAGTGAGGTATAAGCCATAGCTAAAGGCTTTATCACCTATTTTAGTTTTACATGGTTTCTTTTCACAATGGAGCCCCGATGTTAAGTACAGCTTGAATACTTATTTAATTTTGTCTCCTTATATTTGATATGTTTTTCTCTATTATAAATTTTTTGATGATCCCCAAGCTTTGAACTTTGGAATAAAGCATCACCATATATATTATGTTTGCAATGTTCCTTTCCAACGTGTATTTTCTGATGTCTAGTAAGGTTTGTGAATTGGGTAAAAGCTTTGCCGCATTCAGTACACTTGTACGGTTTCTCTCCAGTATGAGTTCTCTGATGATCCCAAAGGTGTGAACATTTGCTAAAAGCCTTATCACATTTATTACATTTGTAAGGTTTTCCTCCATTGTGAATTCTCTGATGTTCCACAAGACTTAACACAAGTTTAGCTGTATAACAAACCTAACCCTGAACTTAAATTAAAAAAAAAAAAATTATAGACATTTTTATCTAAACATCTACTACAAAAGAATTCCTAAATGAACAGCAGAGTCTTCATGACATAGATGCACTGTGAATAATTTAAAGAGCCTCCTGCTGTTAGACAATTAGGTTGATTCCATATTTTAAAACCAATTATAAAAAAAGACTACCTTCTCCACCCCCAATGTCTATTTCTGAACCTCCCATTCTATTCCAAATTAATATTTTAGAGCTAGAAACACACTGATTCAATGGTTTAGCTTCAAATGTATTATAAACTCAACCAAAGTTCCCCCATCAGTATTCTTTTCCAAAGCTTTCCAGGTATTTGTGCACATTAATGTATCACCTATGCAGTTCCTTTAATCCTGGTTTATAAAGAGCTGAAAGGGCATCCAAATGAAATCTCAGAACAATCACTACCACCCAACCTCACTGACACCATGGAGCCTGCTCCCCATATCCAATCCAGAACAATCATGTAAGTGGAGCCTTTTCCAAAGTTCTATGTTACTGGGTCACAGTGAGATGGAATCTATGTGGAGATGGAACTCAGGGAAAGCCCTGAGTATGAATATACATGTTAGGTAGGACACTTCAGAGTCAGAGAAAATTAGCAAGTCCAAAATATGGCATTTCAAGAAGGAGAGGACAGAACAATCAACCAAGAATATAACTTTTACCTGAGAAAGAGCCATTCCTTTCTCTTCTTTCTTTCCTCTTCCTCTGGGTTTCTTTCTCAGGTAAGATCAGTCTGTATGACAAAAATACGTCGTTTAATGCTTAAAATCAATATACTCCCTTCCTCAATCACACACACACAGAAGAGGCTTAATATAGAGAAAAATGATAGTCCTTAGCTCCCACTGCAACACCAGGGAAAATGAACTCATGCCAGTCAGAACGCTGAGGCAGGAGAATCACTTGAATCTGAGAGGCAGAGGTTGCAGTGAGCCAAGATCAAGACACTGCACTCCAGCCTGGGTAAAAGAGTGAGTCTCTGTTTCAAAAGAAAAAAAGAAAAAGCATTTAAACCTCATAAGCCGAATAATCCATTTAAGAGAAAATAAGCTGAAAAAAAAATTAAAATCCACTAAATTCCGGGATTACATTTAATTCAAGTTTGAGTATATGTCAAATTTAGAAAATGACACAAGCCACACACAAAAAAGGAGGGAATAATATTGTTAATGTCTGTTTGCAAAAGCAGCATACGGTGTCAGTCTCTCCCCATTTCTTGACTCTCTTCTTTCAAGATCAGAGAAAGGGAAGAGGGTGAGCTGGAATTAACTGAGCTAAGTCAGTTAACCCTCTGGCTGAATAAGGGTTTCTTCTGATGTCATAATTAGAAAACTCAGAAGCTTCACACCCTAGTTTTGCAATTTTCATTATCTTCTGCATAAACAATGAAACAAATTTTAAATGAATTATACAACCACATATCAGTACTTCACAACTTAAAGTTCCATATTAAGTCAACTCCACATTTACCTGGATTTGGGTCTCCCCTTTTCTCCACCATTATGTGATTTCTCCCCCCCTCTGTAAACGTCTCTCTCCCACCTTCTGTTTCTTCCTTTTTCTTTTTCCCATTTCTGCGTTTCCCTATCCATTTCTGATTATTTTGATTCCCTTCCTCTCTACTCCTTTTCCGACAGCGTGTTTGGCCCCATCCTGGTAACATACTTTTTTTCGGTCCCTGTTCTTCTTTCTGATTGCTAATTCCCCGCATTTCTCCCTCTTTCTCCTCCATTTTTGCTTTCCCTCTGCTCTCCCTGGAGGGGGGCGAAGGGTGTGCAGCCACCCCCAGTGAGGGCTTTACCAGGGGGAGGGAAGAGGGAGTCAGAGAAGGGTTCTAAGCAGAGATACGGCGCGTTGGGCAGCCTGTGTCCAAATTGACTCTAAGGCAAAAAGATTGGAGCCATAGGCACCCCGTTCAGAACGATTTTAAATCCGAAATGGACGGAGACCTCGAGACCCTCTCGGGGCGACGGGACTGGGAACGTCTTAGGGCCACACCGCGAGAGGAACAGCAGCTTCGGGGTTTTATCCTACAGGGCGACCCCAAAACTTTACAGCAGAGCGTGGGAACCTAGCGTCCACGAAGCGCAGGCTTGAACCCGAAAGACTGAGACTCACTTACCTGAGCGTGCCCTTCGGTCCGCGAGCTCCACTTCCGGGTCTGCCGGAAGCTGCGCCTGCGCAAGCGCACTAGGGCGACACAAAGGGCAAGGGCAGGAGCTGGGCGCCGACGCTGCGGGGATGGGCGGGAACAATGGCAGAATGGCCGAAAACAATAGGACATGAAACACCAATATGGGATAAAATAGCGTAAGGTAATAACCAAATTCTTACAAATGTTACATGACCTATTTACATCTATTCATAACTGAGTTAAAGGAATTATCCTTAAGACAATATTTGTGTAACTAAATTAAAATGTGACAAATACAAAAATTGGAAACTCTAATGGATGTATATTATATACTTTATAAATGAAAATTTTAGAGTTTTTTTTAAAGATTCCTTTGGAGTTTTATCTGAATATCATTAAGTTTGTACAGTATTGATATTTTAGCAATTCTTGTCTTCCTGTTCAGGAAGATAGACTGTGGCTCCATCAAGCATTATTTAACCCCCCTTTATACATCTTAAGCAGAGACCATATCAGAGGACACATTTGAGCCTGCTAGCTCCTCTCTTTAGCTTGTTATTATAAAGTTACCTTTTCCTTAGATGCCACCTCCCTAACATCAGGAGGAAAAACAGGCTCACCATAATCAACAGACTATGGGAGTCTTCAGTCGAGAAACAATTTACTGCTCCCATGAAGCCCTGCACTTTCAGAATTACAGAAAACATGTTTGTTCCAGTGACAACCGTTTAGCTACGCTGTTTCTGTAAGGAATTACATGATTCCTGTGGA
The DNA here is from genome assembly GCF_009761245.1 of Sapajus apella. Lineage (NCBI taxonomy): Eukaryota > Metazoa > Chordata > Mammalia > Primates > Cebidae > Sapajus > Sapajus apella. The sequence goes on along the minus strand of NW_022437173.1, from coordinate 339,538 downwards.
ATTAGTCTATTCATTACAAGCATGGTGATATTATAGCCACATGCTTAGCAATCCTGAAATTTTACCCTGTGATTCCTGTTGGGCAGGTGGCACAGCAGGTTGATTTTAGCACCACAATCCTTAAGAATGCAGCCGAGCCGGGCGCGGTGGCTCACGCCTGTAATCCCAGCACTTTGGGAGACCGAGGCGGGTGGATCACGAGGTCAAGAGATCAAGACCATCCTGGTCAACGTGGCGAAACCCCGTCTCTACTAAAAATACAAAAAATCAGCTGGGCATGGTGGCGCGTGCCTGTAATCCCGGCTACTCAGGAGGCTGAGGCAGGAGAATTGCCTGAACCCAGGAGGCGGAGGTTGCGGTGAGCCGAGATCACGCCATTGCACTCCAGCCTGGGTAACAACAGCGAAACTCCGTCTCAAAAAAAAAAAAAAAAAAAAAAAAAAAGAATGCAGCCGGGTTTCACTATTACAACAGATTGATTTCAGAACGTTAGTCCTTAAGAATGTAGTCAGGTTTCGCCGTTAATAGGTGAAACACCGACACTGCAGGTCAGTGTGGATTCTGCCAAATTACATCAGGGGCCCCAAGGGATTGGTGTGGGGCTGGGACCCCACTTCTCTTTAGTAGCTCAGCTCATGCCTCACAACTATTCCTCTTTTCTCTGTGATTTGGGGACTAGACCAGTTTTCAATCTAGAACAATTTCTTATTATAATATGATAACTTACCTGGCTTCTGAGAGGCACCCTTCCCTACAGACTGAAATAGAAACTTTCTCCCCAGCTGCATTTTGCTGCTAGGATGCTAGGCTCAGTGCGGAGGTTGCCCCAGCCAGGATGGTGTGGGAGGGAAGCAGCCAGACCCTGAGATATGGGTTTGCGATGCTGTGACCTCACCTCCCCTCAGAACTGCAATTATCTTTTCACCTGCAGTGGCAAAGACAGTGTAGCCTTGGGGAGCTGAGAAGGTTTGGGAACAACGTTTGTTTCCCAATTGCTAATCACCAAAAGCAATGACAAGTTTCTGGGTCGCATCTCTTCAGAGACTATGAGGAGTCTTTGGGAGAGACCCTCTCTTTTCCATTCCTCTGGAGGGAGTCAGTCTCAGATGGAGGCAGCAGGAAACACTGAGTTCTGACCTGTGAGACATGAGCAGTGAGGGGCGTGTGCCCCTAGATGCTCTGCTTTGCTGGGAAGTTCTGCCCAAAAGTGAGTTCTTCCCTAATCTTCATGCCGCTGAGCTGAGCATCATTAGGTTATGTGCGGAGAAGTGAACCCAGACAGAGTCCCTGAGGAGGATTCTCAAAAGGACAAGCAGGGTGCCAACCGCTCAATCCCAATTAGTTTGGAATCTAGATGATGTGGTTCAGAAGGCTCAAAAGTCACTCCTTGATCAATCCAGGAAAGCAAATGATACTTACTCGATTCAAGAGCATTGGATGGTCACCACAGCCCTCTACAATTTGTGCATGTGTATGTGTGTTTTTTTCCTGAATCTTCAGTAATGATCATGGGTTGCTCTTGTAATAAATTAAGAAATATAAAATGTGAATTCAAATTAATGCTTTATTTTTCCTACAAACATATGTTCAATTTATTCAGGCCTTGCATTCAATGCATCTCAATTTCTGCGTCAGGGATTAGAGCCATGGGTGAACAACCCCTACTATACATACACACGTATGTTCACACACGGATGTAAACACTTGCAGACATGCGCAGCAGCACAAATCAAAGGAACGTCACATACATGTTCCATCACAGGCTCACACCCACCCACACACCAACCAAACACAAACCCACAGTCATATTCTAACACGCTCACTATGCCCTGCACTCACATAGTCTCACGCAGTCCCATTCGCCTTTAAAAACCACACTCGTGGGCCGGGCGCGGTGGCTCAAGCCTGTAATCCCAGCACTTTGGGAGGCCGAGGCGGGTGGATCACGAGGTCAAGAGATCGAGACCATCCTGGTTAATACGGTGAAACCCCGTCTCTACTAAAAATACAAAAAATTAGCTGGGCATGGTGGTGCGTGCCTGTAATCCCAGCTACTCAGGAGGCTGAGGCAGGAGAATTGCCTGAACCCAGGAGGCAGAGGTTGCGGTGAGCCGAGATCGCGCCATTGCACTCCAGCCTGGGTAACATGAGTGAAACTCCGTCTCAAAAACAAAAAACAAAAAAAAAAAAACCACACTCGTGGAGTCAGCACACGCATATGTATCTTGAGACCAGGTTCCTGTCTGGATAATAGTGGCGTTCATGCCCCTGTTATGATTCAGCCTTTATACTTCTCACTTTGCATGACTCCTGATGATGACATCACCACGTGCAATGTATAAAATGATGTGCACGTTGCTACTTTGGGCCAAGGTATTAAGTAGAAAAGTTGGAGTATTAGGGTTGATACGTGTGATGGAGGGTCTGATGTTGCATGGGTCTGTGACAGAGTGTGACAATGCACAGGTTTGTGACATAGGGTAAATATGGGGGCTCCTGAAAAGGATGTCTTTGAGGCAGATCACCTGTCAATGCAGGGGATTGATGGTGAACAGGAAACAGAGCACAGAGGCCCAAAAGTCACAAGGAGGTTAACTTTCAGACAGTAAAGTATGCTGCAGGTTTTAAGGGTGCCTAGGGGAAAAGCGTGCAAGGAGCTAAGCGTATGGGGGATACTAGATGCTGTGGGGACAAGGGGTGCCAGGCTCATGGAACGAAGGGAGATGACGGGGATATAGAGATAATGAGGGAAGTTGGGTAAACAGGGGGGGCGGGTTCAAGGCACAGGAGGCTTAATGTCTAAGGAAGGTCGAAGAAAATGAGGGGAAGGGAGGTGACAGGTGGAGTGCACAGGTCCTGGAGTAGTTAGTGGCCCAAGGTGGAGATGGGGGTGGGAATGGTGGAAGGAACTGTGTGTATGTTGTGTGCCTGGGAGGAAAATGAGAGCAGGCTATGAGAGGAGCTGGAAGGTCCCTTCTGCCGGCATTTAGACTACCCCAGAGCTCCAAAGCCATTCCCCCCGGCTAACCCAATTGTGGTGTAATCACATAAGCTAATTACCTCTCCCTCTTTCTCCAAGTGTTAGTTATTCTGTTCCTAGCACTTTGATTTTATCACACCTGTGTGCGTCCGAAACAAATAGTATAATTTGCTGTTTGCCCTTCCCATAATTTTTAGTATGACCTAGAACTATGTATTTGGAACAACATACACGATTTTCTGCCTGTCTACAATGTTCATACATAAGCCTGCATCTCTGATGTCTCATTCCATATCTCACAAGGGGATGGGCAGCCCAGTCTCCCCACGGCAGGGAGCTCAGTGGAAACCAGGACTGGAGATTCTGGCCTTTGTGGGGCCAAGGAGGAGTGAGGCCTAAGAACAGCCTGGCTCACTGCAAGTCCAGGAATGGACTAGAGTATGTGGTGTGGCTAAGGGGGATGGTTCACCCAAACTCTTTATATATCCAAGGAAGAAAAGCCCACCTCAAATGGGGAGAACTGCAAGAAGCCAACTGTCAATTCCAGGGACAGCGTCCGGGAAAGAGTCAGCTTGCTTTTAATCCCTGATGGGAACAGAAAGGCAAGCAGGCCTCCAGGGTGTGGACAGGGGCTCAGCACCTCACTGGGATTTAGAGACCCGAGATTTGTGCAGCACTTGGGGATGGAGAGTGGAGTGTAGACTCGCCTCTCTGCAGAGACGAGATGGCAGTTGATATAGTTTGGATGTGTGTCCCTGCCCACATCTCTATTGAAATGTCATTTTCATTCTTGTTGCCCAGGCTGGAGACCAATGGTGCGATGTCTGCTCATCGGAACCTCCCAATCCTGAGTTCTCCGAGTAGCTGGGATTACAGGCCCGCCACCAAGCCCAGCTGATTTTTTTAATTTTTAGTAGAGACCGGATTTTTCCATATTGGCCAGGATGGTCTCGAACTTCTGACCTCAGATGCTCCGCCCGCCTCGGCCTTCCAAGGCATTGGGATTACAGGCGTGAGCCACTGCGCCTGGCCCCCTATCTTTGCTTTTCGAGTGAGCCCACCACCTGGAATAAAGTTTTTAAGCAGTTTTTAAAAACAAAGGCATCAACATCAGAGTTTGGTCTTCCAGTTCTAAAAACGTGCTGGTGTTGTGTTCGCAGCCGTGGCTGCACCGCCTCCAGCTCTGGGAGCTCGATCCCAAGCAGAAGAGGGATCAACAAGGGGTCCACACCAGACTCATGCACCGCCCAGCCACAGGAAATCGGCGGGGTGCCTATCAGACTGGGAATCAGCCAGGAAGCCGCTGCTACCAACGCCGGGCAGGAGCGCCCTCTCCCGGAGGGGGAAGGAACCTCCTCATGAAATGGGACTTCGAACCACTGACTTCCTCATTGGCAGACTTCCCTTCCAGCTCCAGGTGCAAAAGATTGCTCAGGACGTCTAAGCAGACCCGCGCTGCCCGAGCAGGTCTGTCGGTGCTCTGCAGGGGGTAAGTGCGGAGGAGCTGGGTGGGGCTTTTAAAGTCACGGACCCTGTGCAGTCCACGCCCACGTGGCTCAGTCCTTCCAGGAGACGCCCCAAGCTCGCCCAGGCTGGAGAGCGCGCCTAGGAACCCACCGTGTTGTGCTCCATGACACTGCAGGATGGCTATCCTTAACAATGACATAGGGTTTCCAATAGAGGGAGGAGAGTGAGTGTCCCCGACACCCAGACGTGAATAATGGTCGTGCTAATACCCTAACCGAATCGCTACCCATTAAACCTCTACTGCGGTCTCCACGTGCCCCGTGAGTATGCACAAGAGCTGTTTGTCAATTAAAAGGAAATTAAATGAACTTATAAGTAATAGACACCTTAAGAACCTATTTGAATCTATTAAATATTTGCAATAAAAAATCCACTGTAATTGGAAACATCTTTGTGTAAAAAAATACTCTTTCCAATAACTGATAGAGTTAAACACGAGATTTTATTTTGGCATAGGGTTACACAGTACATAGTGTATGATTGGGGGTGAAAGAATTCGGTGCAGAAATCAGCTACTGGTGTTTTTCCATTTTCATTTATGTGTGAATTTTAAAAAGCAAATTTAATGGATAAATAATAATTGTATATATTTATGGGGTGTATTGTGTTAATTTGATATATGCATATGCTGTGGAAATTTAAAGCTGATCATATTAACATATCGATTACTGACATACTTAAGACTTTTTTGATGAGGATAATTGAAATCCACTCTTTCCAGTTTTGCATGTTAATAATATCCTTATTTTTTACCATAGTCACACTGCTCTACCATATCTCAAAAAGATTAGTCCTCCTGCCTAACTGAATCATTGTACATGGATTTTTAATATAAATGTGGGGGAGGTAAAATATTAGTGCAAATAAAAATGTTTCAGGAAACAAGTTCCAGCAGTTCCATTTCACGAAAGTGGTAACTCGATCTCCTAAAAGCTTTGTGTGCAATATCAACTTTTGGATCTTTTGAAAGGAAACCAATTGCTTCTTGATGGCAAAACCAAACAAAAACATGGTGTTTTCAGAGAAAGAGAGAACAAGCAATTGACCCACAGGACGTGGCAGGACGTGAACCTGAGAATACGTCATTCCTGTCTCCTAATCCTTCTTTTCTTCCTCTTCATTCTCCCAGTTTCTTCCTCAGATGAGATTATCTTGAGAAATCCCATGTGAGTTTTGAGAATATACATTTTGACCTCAGTATTCTTTTCCCCACACCACCACTGAACCCACAGGCAGAAGGATCTTGAAATGCAGAAAGGGCGACTGTTCTTTGTCACAGGAGGGGTTCGGGAAGCCGGTGGGTGAGAAACCCACCTGCTTAGGACAGATGGACCCCACACCCTGATATCTCTCTGTGAGAATTCTTGGGAACACTCGGGTGTCAGGCTGTTCTTGCATTGCTATAAAGAAATACCTGAGGCTGGGTCACATATAAAGAAAAGAGGATCAATTGGTTCACGGTTCAGCGAGCTGTACCGGAAGCATGGCAGCTTTTGCTTCTGAGGAGCCCTCAGGGAGCTTTTACTCATGGTGGAAGGCAAAGAAGGATTAGGCATTTCACATGGCAAAAGCGAGTGAGGAGGCAGGTGCCACACACTTTTAAATGCCCAGATCTTAAGAGCTCTCACTCACTCTGGAAAGGACACAACCGGGGGGAGCATGCTAAACAATTCATGAGAAAACCGCCCCCATGATCCAATCACCTCCCACCTGGCCCCAGGTCAAACACTGGGGATGACATTTCAATAGGAGATGAGGGCGGGGACACACATACAAACTGTATCAACTGCCATCTCATCTCTGCAGACAGGCAAGTCTACACTCCATTCTGAATCCCCAAGTGCTGCCCAGAACTTGGGTCTCTAAATCCCGGTGAGGTGCTGAGCCCCTGTCCACGCCCTGGAGGCTGCTTGCCTTTCTGTTCCCATCAGGGATTAAAAGCAAGATCCACTGACTCTTCTGGACGCTGTCCCTGGAATTGACAGTTGGCTTCTTGCAGTTCTCCCCATTTGAGGTGGGCTTTTCTTCCTTAGATATATAAAGCGTTTGGGTGACACATCCCCCTTAGCCACACCACACACTCTAGTCCATTCCTGGACTTGCAGTGAGCCAGGCTGTTCTTAGGCCTCACTCCTCCTTGGCCCCACAAAGGCCAGAATCTCCAGTCCTGGTTTCCACTGAGCTCCCTGCCGTGGGGAGACTGGGCTGCCCATCCCCTTGTGAGATATGGAATGAGACACCAGGGATGCAGGCTTATGTATGAACATTGTAGACAGGCAGAAAATCGGTATGTTGTTCAAAATACATAGTTCTAGGTCATACTAAAAATTATGGGAAGGGCAAACAGCAAATTATATTATTTGTTTTGGATGCACACAGGTGTGATAAAATGGAAGTGCTAGAAACAGAATAACTAACAATTGGAGAAAGAGGGAGAGGTAATTAGCTTATATGTGATTACACCACAATTAGGTTAGCGGGGGGGAATGGCTTCGAGCTCTTCGGTAGCACAAATGCCAGCAGGAGAAGGGACCTTCCCCTCAGTGCTCTCTGCTCCC
>NW_022437173.1:299393-307473 GCF_009761245.1 Sapajus apella | reverse complement strand
GGGAGCAGAGAGCACTGAGGGGAAGGTCCCTTCTCCTGCTGGCATTTATACTACCCCAGAGCCCTGAAGCCACTCCCCCTGGCTAACCTAATCGTGGTGTAATCACATATAATCTAATTACCTCTTCTCCATTGTTTATTCAGTTTTTTTTTTTTTTTTTTTTATTTAAAGATGGAGTTTCACCATGATGGCCAGGCTGGTCTTGAACTCCTGACCTCAGGTGACCCACCTTAGCCTCACAAAGTGCTAGGATTACAGGTGTGAGCCACCAAGCCTGGCTTATTCTGTTCTTAGCATCTTCATTTTTTAACACCTGTGTGCGTCCGAAACAAATAATATAATTTGCTATTTGCCCTTCCCATAATTTTTAGTATAACGTAGAACTATGTATTTTGAACAACATACAGATTTTCTGCCTGTCTGCAATGTTCATACATAAGCCTGCATCCCTGGTGTCTCATTCCATATCTCACAAGGGGATGGGCAGCCCAGTCTCCCCACGGCAGGGAGCTCAGTGGAAACCAGGACTGGAGATTCTGGCCTTTGTGGGGCCAAGGAGAAGTGAGGCCTAAGAACAGCCTGGCTCACTGCAAGTCCAGGAATGGACTAGAGTGTGCGGTGTGGCTAAGGGGGATGGGTCACCCAAAGTCTTTATATATCCAAGGAAGAAAAGCCCACCTTGCATGGGGAGAACTGCAAGAAGCCAACTTTCAGTTCCAGGGACAGCGTCTGGGAAAGTCAGTGGATCTTGCTTTTAATCCCTGATGAGAACAGAAAGGCAAGCAGCCTCCAGGGTGTGGACAGGGGCTCAGCACCTCACCGGGATTTAGAGACCCAAGTTCTGGGCAGCACTTGGGGATTCAGGATGGAGTGTAGACTTGCCTGTCTGCAGAGACGAGATGGCAGCTGATACAGTTTGTATGTGTGTCCCCGCCCTCATCTCCTATTGAAATGTCATCCCCAGTGTTTGACCTGGGGCCGGGTGGGAGGTGATTGGGTCATGGGGGCGGTTTTCTCATGAATTGTTTAGCATGCTCCCCCCGGTTGTGTCCTTTCCAGAGTGAGTGAGAGCTCTTAAGATCTGGGCATTTAAAGGTGTGTGGCACCTGCCTCCTCACTCGCTTTTGCCATGTGATATGCCTAATCCTTCTTTGCCTTCCACCATGAGTAAAAGCTCCCTGAGGGCTCCTCAGAAGCAAAAGCTGCAGTGCTTCCAGTACAGCTCGCTGAACCGTGAACCAATTGATCCTCTTTTCTTTATATGTGACCCAGCCTCAGGTATTTCTTTATAGCAATGCAAGAACAGCCTGACACCGGAGTGTTCCCAAGAATTCTCACAGAGAGATATCAGGGTGTGGGGTCCATCTGTCCTATGCAGGTGGGTTTCTCACCCGCCGGCTTCCCGAACCCCTCCTGTGACAAAGAACAGTCGCCCTTTCTGCATTTCAAGATCCTTCTGCCTGTGGGTGCAGTGGTGGTGTGGGGAAGAGAATACTGAGGTCAAAATGTATATTCTCAAAACTCACATGGGATTTCTCAAGATAATCTCATCTGAGGAAGAAACTGGGAGAATGAAGAGGAAGAAAAGAAGGATTAGGAGACAGGAATGACGTATTCTCAGGTTCACGTCCTGCCACGTCCTATGGGTCAATTTCTTGTTCTCTTTTTCTCTGAAAACACCACATTTTTGTTTGGTTTTGCCATCAAGAAGCAATTGGCTTCCTTTCAAAACATCCAAAAGCTGGTATTGCACACAAAGCTTCAGGAAGTCAAATTACCCCTGTCGTGAGAGGAACTGCTGGAACTTGTTCCCTGAAACATTTTTATTTGCATTAATATTTTACCTCCCCCACATTTATATTAAAAATCCATGTACTGGCCAGGCACAGTGGCTCACGTCTGTAATCCCAGCACTTTGAGAGGCCAAGATGGGCAGATCACAAGGTCAAGAGATCGAGACCATTCTGGCCAACATGGTGAAACCCCGTCTCTACTAAAAATACAAAAATTAGCTGGGCATGCTGGTGCATGCCTGTAGTCCCAGCTACTCGGGAGGCTGAGGCAGGAGAATTGCTTGAACCCAGGAGGCAGGGGTTTTGGTGAGCCGAGATTGTGCCACTGCACCCCAGCCTGGGTAACGAGCGAAATTCCATCTCAAAAAAAAAAAAAAAAAAAAAAAAAGAATTAAAGCAAGGATTTCAGCAGTGAAATGTATGAAGTACTCCAGCTTGTAGATCATAGATGTAAATACTGGCAACTATATCCTGAAGCACCAGGCTGGGTAGAATAGCTAAAGATCATGGAGATGTCCGAGAAGTGACTGCTTCTGACTGCCTTAAGTGTGTACTCAGTGCTGGTGGGGGCGGTGGGTGTGCAAAGTATTTTACCTGGTCGCTACGTTGTCCTGAGAATAATGTTCACATCTGCCTTCTGCATTCCCAACGGCTTTCTTTCACTGGCAAACTTAAGTTAGAATTATATGATAATTAAGGCCGGGCGCGGTGGCTCACGCCTGTAATCCCAGCACTTTGGGAGGCCGCGGCGGGTGGATCACAAGGTCAAGAGATCGAGACCATCCTGGTCAACATGGTGAAACCCCGTCTCTACTAAAAATACAAAAAATCAGCTGGGCATGGTGCCGCGTGCCTGTAATCCCAGCTACTCAGGAGGCTGATGCAGGAGAATTGCCTGAACCCAGGAGGCGGAGGTTGCGGTGAGCCGAGATCGCGCCATTGCACTGCAGCCTGGGTAACATGAGTGGAACTCCGTCTCAAAAAAAAAAAAAAAAAAGATAATTAAAAGCAAAAGCATGGCTACGGCAGACTCACTGAAGGGATAACAGGTAGGCAATAGAAGGGCCAAAAGGTATGGGAAGAGGCTGAGAAAATACATTTGTGTGGAACATGGAGATTTTAAAGATCACTCATATATACCGGTGAATCGTGTGCCTAAGAAAACACTTAAGGTGTTACCTTTGGATGATCTTTAGGCTCAACATAAGCAGAATGTGAAGGCAAAGGCAGAGTTGTTAGTGGCCTGGCTAAGCATTGTAGTGCTGAGGGCCCTACAGGGTGGTGGAGTGTGCTTTATGCTGTGCTGAGGTGCAGGATCCGAGAAATAAAGAGACAGGACACAGAAGTACAAGAAAAACACAGCTGGGCTCAGGGGGCCATGCCACCTATAAGCGGAGTCAGGCGAAGACCCAAATGTCCAGAAGCATGAGTATTTATTATGTATAGGTTAGGGGGCAGGGCAGTGAGTGAAATCATCTTTAAGGATAGTGATAGGGTCGTGAGCAATAAAACATGGGGTTCACCCCCATTAGGGCACCTAAGCCAGGAGATGGACAGTGCGCAGCAAGGGGTCCATTCCCATGAAGGCAAGGGCCGTGTGCAGCAAGGAGTCCATCCCCATTAGGACACCGACGCTTGAAGGTGGGCCGTGCACAGTGAAGAGGGTGCAGTGTGCAATACCTCTATCTATGGGAAACTACTTCTAAGAAGACTTATAGCAGGATGCTTTAAGTCACATAGCGGTGACAGAGCTGTCAAGGTTACTGCTACCTTCTGGCAGCTTCCAGTGGGTTCTATGGGAAGATGCTTTTCAAGCAGCACAGGAGCAAGAGCTGATAAAGTTCACAGTCACCAAGGTGGATTGCCGGTCTGAGGGCAGCCTTCCACAAGAACTGGAGCAAGGTCCTACAACCCCTTTATCAGGAGGAGTGGCTTTTGCCCCAAGCCTGCGATACAGCAGGTATTGTTACGATACTGAACGCTGCCACCTGGGCCATAGATTCTTGTCCTGGTGTAACTTTTTTTCCCTTAAATTATGCTTTGCACTGTGTCTGCTCTAGGCATTCCTCTGATTATAAGCTGCTTATTCCTTAATTCATGCTCTGTACTGTATCTACTCTAGGCATTCCTGTGATTATAAACTTAGATATAATTATAGGTATATATGTAGGGAAATATTCTTTAGGCACTCATACTATCAACAATTATATGATTATATATAGAGGATTATATAAAGGGATTCTTCAAGCCCTAATTCTATAAACTAATATATGATTATATAAAGGATTATATAAAAGGAAATAGCTGTATAATTATCCTTTTATTATATATAATTATATATATATATTATATATATATAATTATCCTTTTATTATATAAAAGGAAATAGTAACACTATAAAGTGAGATATTCCTCAAGCCCTAACTGTGCCAGAGTTCTGCTTAGCTCTCATTCCTCGGTAACTATATGGGGGGTTGCCCACAAGCATTGACAGATTGCTCCTACTTAGAGCCAATCTGCAAATATTGAGAGTATTTTTTTCTTCCTCTTGTTCTCTTCTTCCTTCTTCTCCTCCTCCTCCTTCTTTCTTCATCTCCTTCCTCCTCTTCCTCCTCCTCTTTTTCTTCTTCTTGCTCCAGGCGTTCAATGAGATCTCTGCTGAGCCTCAATATGACTATTACACTAATGAAAGAGACACTACAGTGACCACACATGACAACCAGGAGAATCTTTACAAAAGTAGTTTATATAAGTCATTAAACAAATTACAGCCCACAGTAACAAAATGACACATGCAAAGAAACACAAAATTATGACCCATTCACAAGAAAAAATAAGGGAAAACTTCAGATGATTCCAAGGCATTGAATTTTCTAGACAAGTGAATGGATAATTTAAACATGTTCAAAGAGTTAAAGGAAACCATGAACAAAGAACCAAATGAAATGAAGAGAATAGTATTTCACCAAGTGGAGAATATCCACAGAAATAGGGACATTTTAAAATGATGCCAAGTAGAAATTCTGAAGCTAAAAAGTACAGTAACTGAAGTGAAATTCACTAGACCAGCTACGCATCAGATTTGAGCACTCAGAAAAAATAATCAGTGAACATAAAGATACATCAATTGATATTATTGAGTCTTGGAGGCAGAAGCAAAAGAAAAAAAAAAAACCTGAACAGAGCCAGAGCTCATGAGGCCTGTAAGAATCATCAGTCATATTTCCAAGGTGAGCATTATGTGAATCTGCCTCTGAAGAGAGGAATGGGTATGCGGATTTTAAAGTTTAGAGACTCCCAGACATCAGTGCGGAACACCGTAGACTAAGGGTGCAAGTTTGAAAGGGGAAGACGGAAACCCTTCTTGCTGAGGCGTGATCTCTCCATCCGCTTCCGGGTCTGCGAGCTATCCCTCCCATAGCAGGGCGGGGCGGCGCAGGGGGCGGGGCCGCAGCGTGCAGGACCAGCGCCTGGACCCTGACTGGTCTCCCAATGGAGCGGGCTGGATCCGAGGTGGGAGCCGACATCCGGGCGGGTCTGGGAAAGGGGCGGAGCCTTGGCCTTCCCTAGATTCGCCCCGCCCCAGGGAGCTTCCCGATCTGTGCGTTATATTTCTCTTTTCCAGCCGTTTGAATCCCTGGGTTATTTTTCTCATTTGCAGCCATTTGAATCTCTGTGATGGCCTCTAGAGCAGGACTGCTTCTACCTATTTTAAGCTAATGTTTCAAACAATGTAAGGCAGACGCTTAGAGTTTGCTGGAAGCCGAGGTATTTTACTTTTAACAAGTTGAAACGTTTTAAATCAAAAGCTGTGGCCGGGAGCGGTGGCTCACGCCTGTACAGTAATCCCAGCACTTTGGGAGGCCAAGGCAGGTGGATCACTTGAGGTCAGGAGTTTGAGACCAGCCTGGCCAACATCGTGAAATCCCATCTCTAAAAATCAATCAATCAATCAAAAGCTGTATTTACCAGCAGGTGGAGATGAGATTCTACGGAGGTCTGGGAGCTGAGACTTCGGTGGCTGTGGTGGGGTGGGGGTGGGGTTGGGGGTCAGTGTGGAAACTGGAATGGCTTTGGGAATTAGAACACTGTATTTAAACAAGGGCTGGAGTTGCTCTGTAGGGGATGGAAAGCGCAAGGTCAAATGCAAAACTCTACTTGTACACAATTTGCAATTTTACAGCAACTCCCATTAGAACATAATTTCCATTTTCATTCTTCCTGTATTGGGATGATAGGAATGCAGCCCTGGGCTTAGGGCCAGGGACTTTCAGCCAGGGACTTTCATGGGGTCACGACTTGGGTGGGTTGATAGAGGATTCAAGTATCTGATAATTTAGGTAATCAACACTTTTTAAAATAGGTATTAATTTCTTAGTTCTTTAAGATTTTGATCTACTACACACTGGAGGTGAAAACTATTAATACAAATTAATGTCTATTTGAAATAAAGTTTGATTGGCATTATATTCTTTTGGTCAACAGTAAGGTAATGTGTGTGTGTGTGTGTGTGTGTGTGTGTGTGTGTGTGTGTGTGTGTATTGAAGCAAAATAGAGTATTTCTTAGATAATGGTTCAATTTGTGTTTACTAATTTAGTCACGCTGTGTGCTCAATATGGTTTTTATTGTAAGATTTTCTGAAGATCTTCCAACAGATATGTTGACCCAAAGAGTTTGAAGGTAGTATCCAGTTCATCAGCATCTGTAGGTGTTCTGTATGTACTCAATCTGAATAGAAATTTGTCTACAACACTCTTTCCCAGCTTTTCCCACTTTAATAAAGATGAGTTTATTTCTCATCTATCCCCTAATCTTAAAATGTTGCTTTAACTCAAGACAATAAAATTTCTAGGACACCAATAAAAATATTTTGATCTCAGTAAAGCTACTTTGATTAAAGGCATAAAAGTACATATCCATTTCATTCAGAGTTACATTTACAACATAATTTTACTTTTTCCATTTAATGATTTTCAACATATGTGATATGTTAAATTGTTTTTATCACTTGTGTATTTAAATTTTTAACATTAGCTCAATTAATGATGTTTTTCCAAAATTTAAGAAGAAACATTTACTCATATTTTGGTACAGATAATTTAGCATAATTAAATTAAATTATTTTCTCTGTACTTCAGCAGAGAAAATAATTTTGTGAAGGGAAAAAATTGTTTTCCAGTTTTCATAGAAAAAAATATTCTCTCTTGATCAATTCCACTGAAAAGAAGCCCAGTTATCTTTAATTTTGAAGACTTTCACAGGTTTTTCTGACAATCTGGTAATTGCCATGTTAAATATCTTTCAAATAATTAACTCTATTCAAACAAAAGAAATATATTGTGTAGGCCAGGCGTGGTGGCTCATGCTTGTAATCCCAGCCCTTTGGCAGGCCAAGGTGGGTGGATCACTTGAGGTCGGGAGTTTGAAACCAGCCTGGGCAACATGGAGAAAACTCATCTCTACAAAAAATACAAAAATTCACCAGGTGTGGTGGCTCATACGTGTGGTCTCAGCTACTGCTGAGGCAGAAGGATCGCTTGAGCCCGGGAGGCAGAGGTTGTTGTGAGCCGAGATGGCACCAGTGCACTCCAGCTTGGGTGACAGAGAGAGACCCTGTCTTAACAACGACAAAAAGAAACATATTGTGTAAACACAAAATCATCAAGATAAATCAGTGTGGGATATAATTTACATTAATGGAAAATTATCTCATTTTAATTTTTTTTTTTTTTCTTTTTGGTAAAACCACACTCTAATACTCTTGCATGGTACTTTTCAAACTTTTTTTTTTTTTTTCAGTGCCCAAAAAATTTCCTGGGAAACTTGTTCCAATGAAGAATGTGACTCAGTAGTGTTGGAAGTCGCCTGACAGTTGGCTTCTATTAAGAAGCCCCCAGGGAGTACTATGCTGGTCTGTAGAGGACAAATTTAATAGTATGGGAAACTGAACTTAATAGAAACTTACTAAGGGGCTTTGAAGGATGTGACTTTTATATGCTAGGTACAGTCAGGGCAGCTATAGGAAGTACTGAAGGAGAATTATGAAAAAACAGGATATCAGAGTGTTGGGAACCAGCCCAACCCTGTACTTGGGTGCCCTTAGTCCCGGCGGTGATGAGGGATTGAGAAAAGGAAATAAAGACAGAGAACACAAGAGCAGAGTTTACAGAAAGGCAAGCGTGGGAATCGCATTGGCCCCCGAGCTCTGGGCTCCAAACATTTTTATTATGTGCACAATCTCATTGATCTTATGGCTGTGGAAGGGGAGGGTGAAGGGGTAGGTAAG
>NW_022437173.1:273448-299383 GCF_009761245.1 Sapajus apella | reverse complement strand
TGAGCATTTGACAGCACTTGAGATCCTTCTAAGACATGCTAAACTAGCACTCAGAGTTTATCACCGATTGTTATCAGGGTGCGGATACATCAGAAGTATAGCAGATTAGGAGCTGCCGGGTCTGACCACACCCAATGCATCAAGGGGCTTTTATCTCCCAAGCATTGAGGACATAGAGCAATTAAAATCACTCCTTATTCCAAGAACCTAGACAGAGCCTGAGGCGTTCTGTGATTTCTGCCCTGCAAGGCTTTTCTCCTCCTTGCCAGCTCTCACCTGCAAAGACCCTCCCGGATCTTGTGAGCAGAGGTCACCTCCCTTCTCAGAGATCTTTGCATCAGCCCTCTTTATGAGACTCTCATACAGTCTCCATGTTGAGAAGGCATTCATGGAAGCAGAGCAGTATTCCCTGCTCTGCAACCACCCCAAGGTGTTCCCCGGTGTTACTGTGGTCTCAGATGGTCTTTACCTTAGGCCTCCTGTTGCCACTTGATTTCTAATTAACTGCACCAATAATATAGTTTAGTTCGGTGTATAAACTTCAGTGTACTCTGAGCCAAACAAGCTTAATTATTTAGCTAGAATTAACATAGGTCCCCCGTTGGCCATCTTGATCCACACAGAGTAAGCCTGATACAGAATTACGATAAAGAGGATAGCACAGATAAAGTGTAATTATTGATGTAAATTGTATAGGAAGATAAATAACAACTGTCACTTGAATTCTGTATAAATGGAGTTGAAAATCTACCAAAGCTTTGTAGCCATTTGCGGGGTACCTACTTGCTTTCAAGGTCCCCTCCCGCAGCCACAACCCCACAATAATAAATTTAGCTGATTCTATCTTTGTAAATGGGTGTGTTCCTTTGGATCTCAATTTCTTTTTCCTCAAGAGTAGCAAGGGTCTGGAAGACTGAGCAATAAAATATACCCACCAGGTGGTGAGCTTGTATTGTAAATTGTCACTGACATACACTGTTGGGGAAATAGAATTAAAAACAATATCTAGCAACCAAGAAATTCCTCTTCAAAAAGATAGAAAAAAAGAAAGTTCTAGGCCGGACGTGGTGGCTCACGCCTGTCATCTAAGCACTTTGGAGGCCAAGGCGGGCGGATCACCTGAGGTCGGGAGTTCAAGACCAGCCTGACCAACATGGTGAAACCCCGTCTTAAAAAAGAAAAAAAAAGTTCTATTATTGAATGAGCATAAATCCCCACTGTGATATGCATCATAGTCAGTCCACATTTTATGTAGCCAAGCAATTAACAACACATTAGGTACATGTCCTCAAGACAAAGAATAATTAGCACCAATTAAGATTTGACAGCACTATTTGTCCTACATCATTAAACCTAAATGCATTTGGCAATTGAAGTGGTCTTTTGTATTTTCTAATTTTTTTATCCAAAGCAAAAGAAAACTCCTATCTTTAAGACTGGTGGCTATTTTGCAACTTGGATTCAGGCGCTTGAGAAAGTTAGGCTCCTTTTCTCCCACAGAAACTGGGAGATTAGGGTACTGTCTTCCTGATTACATTTCAAAAACGTACTGCCCAAGTGCTAGAGAAAAACTTCCTGGGTTGTAAAACTGTCAAGAAGCTTAATAGCCTTTGAAAAGGTTTGCATACTTCTTAAAAGAGACAGGGAAAAAAATTATTTTTACAAGTTTTCTCAAGTAAATGCTCTGAGAAAAGGGAGGGGGAAATATCTCTTTCCCTCTTTACGTCAGGGAGAAATATATAAAATTTGTTTTTGATTTGTATTTACAACAGGCAAAAGAGTCTGTCAAAAGATAGCCATGTAAGCAAAGCAAGAAAATTTGCCAAACCACTCAGGACAAATGGAAAGAATTTCCAAATAGCTTTTTTCTTTTTTTGAGACAGAGTCTCGCTATGTCTCCCAGGCCAGAGCAGAGCAGCACAAACTCTGCTCACTGCAGCCTCCACCTCCTGGGTTCAAGAGATTCTCCTGGCTCAGCCTCTGAGTAGCTGGAATCATAGGCACCCACAACCATGCCCAGCTTATTTTTTGTATTTTTAGTAAAGATGGGGTTTTGCCACATTGCCCTGGCTGGTCTTGAAATTCTCACCTCAGGTGGTTCACCCGCCTTGGCTTCCCAAAGTGCTGGGATTATAGGCATGAGCCACCTTGCCCAGCCTGGAAACAGCTTTGAGTTTATGTAACTAATGTCTGTCTAACATGCGGCTCTCATTAAAGCATTTTTGTAATGTTTATTTTGCAAATTAAATTTAATGGCAGCGATTCTTTGTTCTTAGAGGCTGAGCCTGTAGACCCATTGTCTGCCTGTCACCTGTTCTGCTGTGGTCAGCAGGGACGCAGGCTTCATATGCTTCCCAGCCTGCTAGCATCTGGCTGAGTTTCAGCACCTACAGATACTGGTAGAGAATAAAGAGGAGGGAAGGTGCCAGGGTATTTCTTTTTCTCTTGCTGTGCCTCAGGTGGATGCTGTCAGGAGATGCATCTTCTCCAGGACTCCAGTACCCTCTGAGAAGTTATCCTCCATGATCCCAGCTCCAGTGGACAGGCCTGGCTGCTGGGCTAAAAGCTCTGGCTGCTGGGCTCCATCTGCCCCATTACCCTCCAGCCCTAGGGTAGGAAGTGCTTTCCTACTGGTGCTAATCTCTTAAATGTCTCAACATTCGCTCTGAATGAAAATAACTGGTAAGAAAGGTACATAAATTAATGGTAGGGTTTTTTTTGTTTGTTTTTATTTTTGAGATGGAGTTTCACTCTTGTTGCTCAGGCTGGAGTGCAATGGCACGATCTCGGTTTACTAAAACCTCCACCTCCTGGGTTCAAGCGATTCTTCTGACTCAGCCTCCCAAGTAGCTGAGATTATAGGCATATGCCACCAGGCCCAACTAATTTTGTATTTTTGGTAGAGACTGGGTTTCTCCATGTTGGTCAGTCTGGTCTTGAACTCCGAACCTCAGGTGATCTGCCCACCTTGGACTCCTACTCTGTCAAAATTAACATTTTCAATAATGATAGGAAGATTTTGACCCATTTTTTGTTAATAACAAAAATATGACACTGTACATAGTAGAGAAAAACTTCATAAATGTAATAAATTTGGAAAGCCTTCAGACAGTGAATCTTCACTAATCATCAGAAATTTATACTGGAAGAGACCTTAAAATTATATAACTGGGACAACATATTTAACCAAGAGTCAAACTGAACTAAAGGTCAATAAAATACTTGAGAGAAACCTTAAAAATATTCTGTGTGTAGCGAAGTTCTTATCCAAAATTCAATCTTTAGGAATCATCAGAATATTAATTTTAAAAATAAAATCATACAGATTTTATGAGTGATGACATTCCAGCTTTACCACTATCAGATTATTTAAATATTATGAACATTGAAAAGCCTGTGACCAATGCCTTACGAAACATCACATAATGTATACTGCAGTGAACTCATAAATCTAATATATGTGAAAAGGCTTTTTATTCAAAACCCCTTTATTTCCTCAAAGAATTCTTGCTGGAGAGAAACCTTCCATATGTAGGGATATGAGAGAAACATATTGCACAGATTTTAACTTACAGACATTGCCTTAAAGATGATTGATGGTAGAAATGAGACTATTGGAAATTTGATCATCTAGTTTTACTTTCCTTAGGGTTCGTATAAAAGTGCATAGACATTCCTATCAAACATCCCTGGCACTATTGCAAAATTATTCCTCAGGTAAAAACAAAGTCAACGGTCTTCTAGAGTACATATGTTACAGGGTTTGTTATCCAAACCTGACTGACTGAACATTAAGAAACAGAAAACAAACGAAAGAGCCATATATATATATACAGTTTTAAATAAAATATTATTTTTGATTACTCTTGGATAAATGTAAAGTGACTTTGTAATTATATTTAAAAATTAGTAACAAGTGAATTAATAACAAATATCACACTATACAGTTTTCAAAAGCATGTAAGTTTTATCATTCATCTCAAATATGATCATTGTTGGTTAGAGACTTGGACTCAAGTCATAGGCTTCTTTCAGTCTTTATATCACCTCAGAAGACTTATTTGAGAGCAAGCCTTCTGTACTTGAAGTTGATTTGAAATACGTAAGAATTGATGATGTATTTGCAAACAATGTGAAGTAAATTGAATTTAATATTGAATACTTTGTTTTTTTTTTTTTTTGAGACAGAGTTTCCCTCTTGTTACCCAGGCTGGAGTGCAATGGCGCCATCTCGGCTCACCGCAACCTCCGCCTCCTGGGTTCAGGCAATTCTCCTGCCTCAGCCTCCTGAGTAGCTGGGATTACAGGCACGCGCCACCATGCCCAGCTAATTTTTTGTAGTTTTAGTAGAGACGGGGTTTCACCGTGTTGACCAGGATGGTCTCGATCTCTTGACCTCGTGATCCACCCGCCTCGGCCTCCCAAAGTGCTGGGATTACAGGCGTGAGCCACCGCGCCCGGCCTTAATATTGAATACTTTTAAGCATTCACTTAAAGCCACTGTTAAGAATTAAAAATAAAATTAAAATTAAATAACACATTTATAAAGAACAACACACTTTATATCTATTTTTAAAAAGTCATTGCTTTTTAAAAACAGCAATGCTTGGTTACATCACATGCTTCACGAGTCTGTCTACCATCCGCTGCAGATCTGGTCCTCATGAGAGTCTCTAAAGTTAAGCAAAAAATTGAGTCTCTGTTTCCAGGGTGCATGAGGCACAACCAAGGAAATGGTGTTCTGATGCGTGTCACCGAGGAATGGCACATTCGGCACGTAGAATTTTGTACTTCACATTCCAGTTTGTATCGGATACAGACGACTGCAGTCCTTAAATCGTTTAAATTAAATTCTAACTGGGGGAGACATCCCAGGATGCAACCATCGCCTTCCTATGACCTCCCACCAAGCTCCAGGTTCCCAGACCGCTGAGTCCTGCTCGCCTCAGTGGCAGGACTCGTGTGTCCAACCGTTGCAAAAAGTTTTTGACCAGCCGGGCGCGGTGGCTCAAGCCTGTAATCCCAGCACTTTGGGAGGCCGAGGCGGGTGGATCACGAGGTCAAGAGATCGAGACCATCCTGGTCAACGTGGTGAAACCCCGTCTCTACCAAAAATACAAAAAATTAGCTGGGCATGGTGGTGCGTGCCTGTAATCCCAGCGACTCAGGAGGCTGAGGCAGGAGAATTGCCTGAACCCGGGAGGCGGAGGTTGCGGTGAGCCGAGATCGCGCCATTGCACTCCAGCCTGGGTAACATGAGTGAAACTCCGTCTCAAAAAAAAAAAAAAAGTTTTTGACCAAAACAGTTTTCACTTTGTTAAAACTTATCATCTTAGCTTTCAACAGAAGTGGCCCATAAAACTCTAAATTTTTATCTTAACCTGTTTCAAGCATTAAAATAGGAGGCCATGCTGCTTCATGGGCTCAAACAGAATTAGTTCTAAACAGGGAAGAAAAAGATGGACTGAAAGCAATGGTATGGGAAGCAGGTACGGACTGGGCTCCGTTCGGGTCCCGCTCCGCTGGGCCCAGCCCTGCAGAGGCTGACGACCCCAGTTCAAACCAGGTCCCGCTCCACGCCCCACCCGTTTCGGGCCGAGCCCCGCCCTTTTCCCCCCATCCCTGCCCCGCCCCTGCTCCACCCCAGCCCCACTTCCGCCTCAGGCTGCCCCGCCCCTCCAGCAGCAGACAGGCAGTTTCCTGCAGACCCGGAAGTGAATAGCCGGGAGCGGCGGTTGCACCTGCAGTTACTTTCCCTCTTTCTTGTTTAAACCTTCCCTTCTCAGTCCGTCGTCCTGCACACCCCAAGTTTAGGGTTGCTGCAAACGTTAAAATCCCCGCACCCGCGCGTGCTTCCCGCGGTAAGTCCCGAGGTCGCCGCAAGACGCTCAGAACCTGACCCCTTGCTGCCGGGTCGTGGAGGGGGGAGGGAGGTCCGTGTTTGTTTCCGGTTAAAACTTTCCGAGGTCGCCTCTGCTCTTTACTGTCTTTGGGCGCGCTAGCTGCCGCTCGCTGCGTTTTGTTTTTTGGTTTTTGTTTTTTTCCTGCTTAAAACACCCCACCGACCTCCTTGCCTGCCCCACGCCGTTTAAAGTCTTGGCAGAGGGATTTGTGAGGTGGATTCAAACGCTTAGCGCCTGTCTCTCCCTCAAGCCTCGCCCCTCGACCCTCAGGGTACAGCACCGGATGCGCCGTTCCTGGCGCAGCCCTGGGACGGCGGATGCGTTCCGTGGGTTTCCGCCGCGCTCACCTCCCTCCTGAGTCCTCACTCCTCCCCTCCAATCCTCAGGCCCCTCCCAGCCTCCCCAGGCACGGCTTCCGAGAGACCTGTGATCCCTGTGTGGGAGGCGACCTGCCCTCGTGGCACCCAGTCCTAAATTCCATGCCAGTGAAAAGTGTGCTATCCTGCATAGCTGACCTCTTACTCCATCCGTGTGAATGGGATGAGGGAACGACGGTGATTTGGTGAAAGAGAGGGAGGGAGACCGAGGGAGCAAAGGAAAAACAGGGAGAGAGAAAAGATCAATGTCCACAGAGAGGCTGCAAAACAGAAGATGTGGGAGGCTCCAGCAAAGAGGCAGGAAGAGCAAAGAGCTAGGGAAAGTAGTGGGGTAGGGGCGAGGAAAGAAAATTGAGAAATCTATGAATAGACAAGGTAGGATCTCCAGAGAGATGAAGGGAACCAAGATGGGGAGAGGAGCCCTTGGTTGGCAGAATTGGAGATAGCATGGGAGAGAGAGAAAAGAGTTGGAGGAGCTGGGTGCAGGGACAGAAAGAAGGGGGCAGGGGTGACAGAGCAGAGGGAGAAACAAAGGGAGCAAGCTTCGTGACCTGGGAGTGCCATAGGATGGGGCAGAAGGGATGCCACAGGGAAAGACAGAATGTAGCAGGAGGAGGTGAAGAAATATGTGGAGATGAGGGACAATAAAAAAGATTCGGGTGACGCCGGGCGCAGTGGCTCACGCCTGTAATCCCAGCACTTTGGGAGGCGGAGGTGGGTGGATCACCTGAGGTCGGGAGTTCGAGACCAGCCTGACCAACATGGGGAAACCCCGACTCTACTAAAAATACAAAATTAGACCAGCATGGTGGCGCATGCCTGTAATCCCAGCTACTAGGGAGGCTGAGGCAGGAGAATCGTTTGAACCCGGGAGGCGGTGGTTGCAGTGAGCCAAGATTGTGCCATTGCACTCCAGCCTGGACAACAAGAGCGAAACTCCGTCTCAAAAAAAAAAAAAAAAAAGATTGGATGAATGCAACAGAAAGTAAAACAGGTTTCAAGAGTGAGGCGTAGCATATGTAGGAAAAGAAATAGAAGAAGAGAAAGAGAAGCGGAGGAAAGAAGGGAAATAAGCAAAATCTGAGAGGTGGGAAAACACGGGAAAAGATAAACAGAGGAGAAAAACATGTAGTAAAGACATAGCCATGAACACAGTGGAGGTGGAAAGGAACCCAGATCCTAATGAATGGGTATTGGTGAGATAAGGATGATAGAAATTGTGATGTATTGATTTGCGCTTTATAATCTATTTAAAAATTGCTTGTTTCTGCAGATGAGAATGAAAATTGCTAAACTACTTTCTATAAGGCGTGTGCATTTTATAGTTATTTGCGTCAGAAGATCAGTTCCTTCTGCAGTCTCTAGCCCGAGGATAGAGACTTGGATCAGTCCGTTTGTGAGTTTCTCTTTTCCCTTTTCCTGGCATGGGAAGCGGGAGGTGAAATGGGACAATAAATTAATGAGTCTGCCTTACTACCTTTTAAAAGGAATATTAAGTGTTGTATTTTTTTTCTTTGAATGAATTCCCTTTTGGGGGGATTTGCCTTACATGAATTCATTGTTCTTTTTCAAGCATATTGAGATAAATCTTACTTTATTGAATTTCTTAATTTATTTTCCACAAATAGTCATTGACTTCTGAAATAAGATTTGCTGGCATCCTGTAACCAGTTCGTGCTTTTCTTTTCTAAATATGAGGTAGCCTCAGTTTTTGTTTGTTTTTGTTTTTACTTTGACCTCAGAGGTCATTAGGTTAAAACCATTTTTTTCCAAATTGTTTTTTCTTTTTAATATACTGTATCTGGTTCAGATTAGAAGCCCTGTATTCTTTCTACTCTTTATCATATGTTGGAGACATTCTTTATGACATAGTAAATGATTTTAGATTATTTCAGTATGTATTTGGTAAGGATGTCCATGATCTTAACATCAGAATCTAGTTGAGTTAGTCTAGTATCCAATAGCTTCTTGTCTTCCTTTAATGAGATTTGTTAAATTAGTGGGTTGTGAGCTGCAAAGTAGATGTTCCATTCAAGTCTATCTTGCCTTTCTCTGGAAATGTTGAAGGATGGACTGGATTAATTTTGCTTGTTATTGCAACAGAGCCCATCTATTTATGGTGAAAAAATATTCTCAGTTTATTTTCCTAGCTGAAACCATCTTTCAGAGTTTTCTGACCCAAAATCTGTGTGTTCATGATTTTAGAGTTTTGAAGTATTTCACTGGTATTAAAGAAGTAAATGCTTGGGATAAATATTATCATCATGAAAAAGTTTGTTTTGTTCAAGCATATGAAAGATGACCCTGGAATTTTTTAATTGGAAAGGAAATGACAAGAACAAACTCTGCTTACTGCCTCATTATGTCCACCCTTTCGAAATTCAGTTACATATGGTTCTGCTTACTCAACTCGGATGTTCTCAGGGTAACTTGGTGAAATGATTTGACTTCCTTTCTGGAACTCACAGAACCCACATTCAACGTGGAAGTGATGGATGAAGCCAGGAATTCTGAGTCTGAGAGACAGTGATTCCTGAAGTGATTGGCAAAATGAAGTGTATGTCTGTGTAGAATTTTTCTGCAAGAAAGACACCAGTTTGAAATTGGAAGCTTAAATGGGTTTGAGCCCAACAATAATGTTAAAAAAAAAAAAAAAAAAAAAAACTAGGATAGAAAAACTGTCTCTCAAGAGTTCTCTCCATGCATCAGGAGTAAATCTGAAGTCAGATAACATCACTTGTTGCCATTGAACTCTCCACTGGCTTCTTGTCACCCTCAGGAGAAATCTAGGCTCCTGGATATGACAGTGAAAAGCACAGACAACAGAAGCAAATATAGACAAATTTGACTTCATCAAATTTAAAAACGTTTGTGCATCAAAGAACACTATCAATAGAGTGAAAAGGCAACCCACAGAATGGGAGAAAATATATGCAAATCATATATCTGATAAGGGATTAATGTTCAGAATATATAAAGAAGTCCTCAAGTCAACAACACCAAACACCACAATTTAAAAATAGGCAAAAAATGAAAAAAAAAAAAAAAAAAAGAAAAACAAAAATCAAAAACACCAAAAACCACAATTTAAAAAAAAAAAAAAAAAAAAAAAAAAAAAAAAAAAAAAAGGGCAATAGACTTGAATAGAAATTTCTCCAAAGCACATATACAGATGACCAGTAAGAACATGAAAAGATGCTCAGCATCACTAATCATTAGGGAATTGCAAATCAAAACCTCAGTGAGATACCACTTAGGATTACTATCATCAAAAAAGAAGATAAATGTTGGCAAGGATGTGGGTAAGTTGAATCCCTTGTGCACTGCTGATGGGGATGTAAAATAATGCAGCAATCTGTGGAAAATAGTATGGCAATTTCCTTTAAAAATTAAGCGTAGAATACCATATTATTCAGCAGTTTCTGGGTATGTACCCAAAGGAGTTGAAAATAGAAACTCGTACAGATATTTGTATACCTACATTCATAGCAGTGTTATTCACAGCAGCTAAAAGAAGCAATCCAAATGTCCATTGATGGATGAATGGTTATATGATATATACATACAGTGGAACATTATTCAGCTTTAAAAAGGAAGGAAATTCTGAAATATCATACAACATGGGCGAAGCTTGGGCTTATCCCTGCTAAGTGAAGGAAGACATTATGCTAAGTGAAATAAGCCACATGCAAAAGGGCAAATATTTGTCTGATTCCACTTATGTGAGGTTCTGATAATCGCCTCACGGGAGGCTTCTCTGGCCCTCCCATTTAACATTCTAGCCACACCCCCTTCCCCCTCCCCTAGCCTAAAATCCCTGCTGTGCGTGTTTCTCTACTTTGTCTCTTTCCGCTTTCTGGATACAGGAGGCAAATCCCCAGAAAGAACTGATCCCCAACATCGAGATCTGCTGAGCTTCCCTTCTCTAGGTGGCTTAACCTTGGGTTCACATTGGATTGCTGAGGCATTTTGCAGATGCCTCTTTTGTGCCCATTCCCAGAGATTCTCCTTCAAATGGTCAAGGGGAATGGAATGCAGTCTCAGTGATGGTGAAAATGCTTCACGTGGCTGGGCGAGGTGGCTCACGCCTGTAATCCCAGCACTTTGGGAGGCCGAGCCAGGTGAATCACCTGAGGTCAGGAGTTCAGCCTGGCCAACATGGTGAAACCTTGTCTCTACTAAAAACACCAAAAAATTAGCCGGGCATGGTGGTGGGCGCCTGTAATCCCAGCTACTCGGGAGGCTGAAGCAAGAGAATCCCTTGAACCCAGGAGGCAGAGGTTGCAGTGAGCCAAGATCGCACCATTGCACTCCAGCCTGGGTGACAGATTGAGACTCCGTCTCAAAAAAAAAAAAAAAAAAAAAAGCTTCACGTGATTCCTGTCTTTATTTAGCATTGAGCATGGAGGTGCTGAGTCCCCCATTTCTGAAGCCTGAAACCAGCCCTGTATCCAGGGAGAGATTGGGAGGGGGGAATGGTGCCCTCCTTGGCATGGGGCTGGATCAAGGACAGCTCTGTACCTTGAAGAGGAGCTCCATCTAGCCCTGCTCTCACTGTGGGCTGCATCAGGAGAGACCTGAGTTCTGAAGACAGGAGTAAAATAGTTCATGTGTTGGTTCCATGTAGGAGTTTCTTGCTCCTGAATTCCTCCTGTTGGCAGTGGGCAGCAGAGGAACATCTTTTCCACATGTTGAGGTCCTGTCTGCGTGTGTGGTTGTGGCACAGTGATGAGGCATGTTGACTCTCAGTGTTAAACAGCATACTCTCCACACTCAGGATTGTAGTTTTGAGACTCATCTTGCCTAAGAAAGCAGTCCAGGGGAGGAAGAAGAGAAAGGAACAGGGAGTCAGGAATGATTCTCTCTCAGGTAAGGTCATGTTCTCAGTTGATCGTTCTACCCTGTCTGTCCTGATTTGTCCTGTTTGGACTTGAAGATCTCTGACTCTGCAGTGATCTGCCTAACACATTGGCTCACACTCAGTGCCTTCCCTCAGATTCCTCTCATCTCCCCCCAGAGTCCCTCTCATTGTTTTACTATATGTATTGAAAGGAGATCAGAATTCATGTTTTTTTTGGTTTTTTTTTTTTTGCATTTTTAAAATTACACAAATATAAAGCGATATTGATAGTATTATTTAAATTAAGTGCAATTTATATATATTCATTATACTAAAAATGCTAAAATGCACATAAATAAAAAATGATAGCTGATGAAAATTTATCCCCAAAGTATGTCATTTAGAGGCGGGCATGGTGGCTCATGCCTGTAATCCCAACACTTTGGGAGGCCTAGGTGGGTGGATCACTTGAGACCAGGAGTTCGAGACCAGCCTGGGCAACATAGCGAAACCATCATCTCTAATAAAAATACAAAATTTAGCCAAGCATGGTGGTGCGCACCTGTAATCCCAGCTACTTGGGAGACTACGGCAGGAGGATTGCTTGAGTGTGGAGGCAGAGGTGGTGGTGAGCCCAGATTGTGCCACTGTGTTCCAGCCTGGGTGGCAGAGCGAGACTCTGTTTCAAAACAAAAACCAAAGCATGTCATTTAGAGACAACTACTTTTATTTAAATTAATCAGTGCATGTGTGTGCACACCCTCATGAATGTATGTGAGCTGGTGTGTTTAAAATACATTGTTTTGGCCGGGCACAGTGGCTCATGCCTGTAATCCCAGCACTTTGGGAGGCAAAGGTGAGTGGATCACGAGGTCAGGAGATCGAAACCATCCTGGCTAACATGGTAAAACCCCGTCTCTACTAAAAACACAAAAACTTAGCTGGGCATGGTGGCATGCGCCTGTAGTCCCAGCTACTCAGGAGGCTGAGGAAGGAGAATTGCTTGAACCCAGAGGCAGAGGTTGCAGTGAGCGAGATTGTGCCACTGCACTCCAGCCTGGGCAGCAAGAGCGAAATGCTGTCTCAAAAATAAATAAAAAATAAAATACATCGTTTCATAAATAAATTTTGGAATTATTTTACTCTTTAAATATACTTCCTATGTTTTCCATGGCCTTAAAATTCTACCTGTACTACCATGTTAATGGTTTAATAGCATTAAGCTTAGTAATTCATTATATTTGTGCATGCAGATATATTTACCTTTTTTTTATGTTGCTTAAAACAGCTGGCATTTATTTTTCAATATACTTTTAAATAGAAATGTAAGGTAAGTGCTGAATATGCATATATGTAAATCAATACATTTTTTACAAAGTGGTCACAACTGTGTACCTACCATCCAGATCGGAAAACAAAACTGCCCAACAACTGAACACCAAGCAGTTACTACCCCCTCATCTCCGCTCTAAGCCTTATCCTGTGCCCTGTCAAATTTATTTTGCCACTTTTAAACCTTATATAAATGGAATAATGTAATGTAATATATATATTTTTTTTTTTTGAGACGGAGTTTCACTCTTGTTACCCAGGCTGGAGTGCAATGGCGCGATCTCGGCTCAGCGCAACCTCCGCCTCCTGGGTTCAGGCAATTCTGCTGCCTCAGCCTCCTGAGTAGCTGGGATTACAGGCATGCGCCACCATGCCCAGCTAATTTTTTGTATTTTTAGTAGAGACGGGGTTTCACCATGTTGACCAGGATGGTCTCGATCTCTTGACCTCGTGATCCACCCGCCTCGGCCTCCCAAAGTGCTGGGATTACAGGTTTGAGCCACCGCGCCCGGCCCTAATGTGATATTTTTATATCTACCTTCTTTAACTCAACATTATAAAATTCATCTATGTTGCTTCAGTTGTTTTTATTTTCATTGCTGAATAGTATTTCATTGTATGGCTATATTTACCTTTTATCTGGTTCTGTGTTTTAGTCTTGAGCCTGTTTCAGGTTTTCTCAGTTAGAAAACTTTGTCAAAGTAATTTTTTTTTTTTTCTATCACCCAGGCTGGAGTGCAGTGGCACAATCAAAGCTCACTGTAACCTCAGTCTCCTGGGCTCAAGCAATCCTCCCATCTCAGACTCCCACAAAGTACTTTTTAATACTGTATCTGTTGCCAAACCATGTGATGCTGTAGATTCAACTCTAAAGTCTGACCACCTGGTTCAGGTGCTGGTGCTGCCATTTATTAGTGATTTGACACAAAGCAAGTTCCTTAAAGTCTCTGTGACAGAGTCAGGTCCTCCATAAGGTGAGATCAGATCTTTCTCTACTTGAATGCTGTTTTATGAGTTAGCACTGTGAAGCATTCAGCGTAGCGCCTACCACATGGGAAGTCTTCAAAACTTCTAGTTCTTACTGTTACTGTCATCATCCCATTTTTTAGTTCCCACCTTTCTTTAAAGCTCCCATGGACTTTGTCATCCCTGAAGACACCCTTCATGCTTCAGCTGCTCATCTAGTCATTAGACTGCATTTGGCAGGTGGAATGTAATATCTGGCACTTGTATGTAGATGACCCTGTGTTGAATGTTTTCGATCGTGTAGTTTTTTTTTTTGAGACGGAGTTTTGCTCTTGTTACCCAGGCTGGAGTGCAATGGCACGATCTTGGCTCACTGCAACCTCCGCCTCCTGGGTTCAGGCAATTCTCCTGCCTCAGCTTCCTGAGTAGCTGGGATTACAGGCACATGCCACCATGCCCAGCTAATGTTTTTTGTATTTTTAGTAGAGACGGGGTTTCACCGTGTTGACCAGGATGGTCTCGATCTCTTGACCTCGTGATCCACCCGCCTCGGCCTCCCAAAGTGCTGGGATTACAGGCTTGAGCCACCACACCTGGCCTGATATTTTTTATTTTTAAATTTTGTTCTGGTTTTTGTTAATTTTTTGTTCATTATTTCCTTTAGCTTTTTAGCCATGTTTAAAATAACTTATTAAAAGTATTTAGCAAGTCCAACATACAGACAATTTCTACTAGTTTATTTTTCTTCTGTATAGCTAATAGTTTATTTTTGCTTTGCTTCCCTTGTCTTGTAGCTTGTTGTTAAAAATGGCCTTTCTGACTATGTCAAAACTTTGGAAATAATCATCTTTCTTTTCCCCAGGGTTTGCTGTTGTTACTGGTTGATTGCTGTTGTATTTGTTTGTTTATTTCTCTCAATTTTGTGTGATTTTTTAATTTATATATTTCAGGTGTACAACATGATGTTTTTATGTACCTATACATAGTGAAATGATTATTATAGTCAAGCAAATTAACATGTCAATTCACATACTTTTTAAATTTGTTGTGGTAAGAGGACCTAAAATCTACTCTCTCAGCAAATTTTAAGTATGCAATATTATTAACTATAATCTTCCTGCTGTACATGAGCTCTCTAGATTTATTCAACACATGTAACTGTAACTTTGCACACTTTGACCAACATCGTCTCATTTCCTCCCCTTCCCTGCCTCTGGTAACTACCATTCTACTCTCTGTGTTTAACTCCTTTTAGATTCCACATGTAAGAGATGCACCATTTTTCTTTCTGTGTCTGGCTTATTTCACCTAGTGTAAGGTCTATCAGGTTCACCTATGTTGTCACAAATGGCGGTATCTCCTGTTTTGAGGCTGAGTACTATTCCATGACATATTACAGTATACTGCAATTTCATTATTCATCTATCAGTGGGCATGTAGGTTGTTGCCATATCTTGTTTATTGTGAATAATGCTGCTGTGAACATGGAAGTGCAGATATCTGTATAACATTGATTTCATTTTCTTTTCTTTTTTTTTTGAGATGGAGTCTTTTTTTTTTTTTTTTTTTGTGCGAGACACATGTTCATTAAAAAATACATATAAGCAAAAAGAAAAAAAAGAAGAAAACCAATAAAACTTCACAGCACACAGAAATAAACTTAAGGTTAAGTTTTTGATATATGTTATATGGATGTATGCATACACACACGCACACACACGAAGTTTGGAATTTTATCCTACATATGTGAGCTGATATTAAATATGCTGCTTTGCCATAACCTGTTACGCTTTACTTTACAATATGAAATGAACATATTTCCATGCAAATGTGTGAAAATTTCTAATTGAAAAATAGACCTGGAAAATGGGTCAAAATCCAAAATCCAATGAGATGCTGGAACTAAGGAAACTACCTAAAACAAAGTTTCATCAGATGATTAAAAGTAAGATGGAGGTCAAAGATACATCAAAAAATGCTAACAGAAAGAAAGCTGGGGCCAGATTTTAATATTAGGCAAAAATGAATTCAAGGCCTAAAGCACACAGGATAAGGACGGCTGCGTGAATGTCTTTGCTTCCAATGCATCATCACAAACTTGTTTCTCACTCTTCTTATCTCTTCCCTAAGCCTTTCAAGCTCATCTACTCCTCTTATCATTTCTTCAGGGTCCAAATGCCTAACGGGTGTATCCTCTTTAAATCCCTGGCCAGGCTGAGTCGGCCCTCCTCTGGGGTTTCCTTCTGCTTCCTGGCTTACACCTTCTTCAGAAGGTTGAGGATTTCCTTCTGCCTCCTGTGGTACATCTTCCAAAGGGCGGTCTTCCTCTGCCTTTGGCATGTCATTTTCTTCACAAGACTTTTGCATATTGAGTATTTTTTATTTCGTTTTTGAATAAAGTAATCCTGCAGGGATTCAGGGGATTTTCTTCTCTTCCCTCACCTCGATTTGTGTCGCGCCCAAAAAACCAAATATCCTGAAAGGATCTCGGGCACTTTTCTTCTTCTCCAGCAATACGGAGCTGCTACAGGAAACAGGCCCTGGGACTATAAGGACTTCTGCACACGTCGAGATGGAGTCTTACTTTGTCGCCCAGGCTGGAGTGCAGTGGCAGGATCTCAGCTCACTGCAACCTCCGCCTCCCAGGTTCAAGCGATTCTCCTGCCTCAGCCACCCAAGTAGCTGGGACTACAGGTGCATGCCACCATGCCCGGCTAATTTTTTGTATTTTTAGTAGAGACAGGGTTTCACTGTGTTAGCCAGGATGGTTTCAATCTCCTGACCTCGTGATACACCCGCCTCAGCCTCGCAAAGTGCTGTGATTACAGGGGTGAGCCACTGTGCCTGGCCCCTGATTTCATTTTCATTGGTTATATACCCAACAGGGATTGCTGGGTCATGTGGTGGTTATATTTTTAATTTTCGGGGGACTTAATGCATTTTTCCATAATGGCTATACCAATTTGCATTCCTGCTATACACCTTTGCCAACACTTATCTCTAACCTTTTTGGTAATAGTCCTCCTAACAGGTATATAATACGATATTTCATTATGGTTTTAGTTTAAATGTCCCTGATGATTAGTGATGTTGAGCACCTTTTCATGTATCTGTTGATCATTCATTTGTCTTTTTTGGAGAAACGTATATTCACGTTCTTTGTCCAATATTTGCATTATTATTTTTTCCTTTTTTTGCTGTTGAGTTGTATGAGTTTCTTATATTATTTGGTCACTAACCCCTTATCAGATATGTGACTTGCACATATTTTCTCCCACTCTCTAGACTACCTTTTCTTTTGTTGATAGTTTTCTTTGCTGTACAGAAGCTTTTTAGTTTGATGTTTAGTTTTGCTTTCATTACCTAAGGTTTTGATTGGTATTCAAAAATTCATTGTCAAGGTCAGTATTGAGGAGTTTTTCCCCTGTCTTTTCTTCTAGGAGTTTTACAGTTTCAGGTTTTACATTTCTGTCTTTAATCCATTTTGAGTTTATTTTTGTGTGTGGTATAAAAAAATAAGGATCCAGTTTCATTCTTTTGTATGTGGATATCAAGTTTTCTCATTACTATCTATTGAAGAGACTGTCTTTTCTCTACGTTGCCTTCCTGGTGGCCTTGGCAGAAGTTAGCTGACTATATATGCTTGGGTGTTTCTCTGGGGTATAGATTCTCTTCTGTTCTTCTGTGTGTCTCTTTGTATTCCAGTACCATACTGTTTTGACTACTATAGCTATATAATCTTAATCTCCACTTTTATTTCCTCAGAGGTGTTAGTTTATCTGTGTTTGCCTCAATTGTTATCCCTTACTTTTGGCAGCAGCTGCTAAAATATTCGCCTTTAACTGTTTTTGATAAAGGACCCTTGGCTAGCACCTCAACCTAGGTAGAGTTCTGAGTTAGACCAAATAAAGGCAAGCCCTTTGAGCCAGTCCTTGAGGAAGCCCCAGGCAAATAAAAACATAACCACATGTTTTGAGTGTAGTTCCTTCTGACTCCTCTGGTCTGGAAATCTATGCTAGGTTTGTGGGCTGCTTAGCTGGAGAAGAGGCAATACGGGTCAGTAGAAATTAAAACAGCTGTATTTCTCTTGGTTAATAGAACTCCCAGGCCAGGCGAGGTGGCTCACGCCTGTAATCCCAGCACTTTGGAAGGCCGAGGTGGGTGGATCACAAGGTCAGGAGTTCGAGACCAGCCTGGCCAAGATGTTGAAACCCCGTCTCTACGAAAAATACAAAATTTGCTGGGCACAGTGGCACACGCCTGTAATCCCAGCTACTCAGGAGGCTGAGGCACGAGAATCGCTTGAACCTGGGAGGCAGAGGTTGCAGTGAGCCAAGATTGTGCCATTGCACTCCAGCCTGGGTGACAGAGTGAGACTCCGTCTCAAAAAAAAAAAAAAAAAGTACTCCCAGTTGCTAGAATCCTTTGATTGATTTCCAAAGTTCTTACAAAGTTGATTCTGACAGTTTTTGCAAATTCATTTTCTGACTTTGTAGAGGGAGGTTCATTTAGAATCCCTTACTTCTCCATTTTTGATGTCATAATTATGCATTGTCAGTTTCTATAACAGTACCTATTTATCTGAACCTCTTATTTAAAAGCAGTGATTCTCAGCATGTTTTGCAATTCTCATATTATATGCCCCTTCTGAAGTATAAGTTCTTTGTTTTGTTCTTATGGGTAAATTCTTTAGAATGCCATGATTGTATGTATAATAAAATAAACATGGATTCCTATTATTTACTGCTGTATTTGTCCTTGGTTATTAAAATATTTATTTTTTTATTAACAGATGACTCATTTTTGTATATATTCTGGAATACAACTGCAGTACACTAATTGTCTTTTTTTTTTTTTTTTTGGATTTTCTGAGATGGAGTCTAGCTCTGTCACCCAGGCTTGAGTGCAGAGGCACGATCTCAGCTCACTGCAACCTCCACCACCTGGGTTCAAGAGATTCTCCTGCCTCAGCCTCCTGAGTAGCTGGGATTACAGGCACCCACCACCATGCCTGGCTAATTTTTTTGTATTTTTAGTATAGATGAGGTTTCATCATATTGGCCAGGCTGATTTCAAGCTCCTTACCTCAAATGATCCACCCATCTTGGCCTTCCAAAGTGCTAGGGTTACAGGCATGAGCCACCATGCCCAGCCCACTAATTGTTAATGTTGTGGAATACCTATTCTACTTAGGTATAGTTTTGTTAACAAATATTCAAAATAATGGTTTGTTATTTTTTCAGTCTTAATATTGTATATAATAATTACACAGTAAATAGCTTTAATATATATATTTCTTTTTTTTTTTTTTTTTTTTTTGAGATGGAGTTTCGCTCTTGTTAGCCAGGCTGGAGTGCAATGACGTGATCTCGGCTCACCGCAACCTCCACCTCCTGGGTTCAGGCAATTCTCCTGCCTCAGTCTCCTGAGTAGCTGGGATTACAGGCACATGCCACCATGCCCAGCTAATTTTTTGTATTTTTAGTAGAGACGGGGTTTCACCATGTTGACCAGGATGGTCTCGATCTCTTGACCTCGTGATCCACCTGCCTCGGCCTCCCGAAGTGCTGGGATTACAGGCACCCACCTGTGAGCCACCGCGCCCGGCAATAATATATATTTCTTCTTAAATGTGAGAGACCCATATGTCTACTGTGAGTTGGTATGTGTTCTGCAGTGCCTGTGGAAAAATTCTCCTTCTTTCCAGGCTGTTGTAACTTTTGATTACAGAACGTTTAAACCTAGGCTTGTCTGAAAATAATTTGAGTGCATGTAATCACCCTTCCTTTATTGAAAAATCTTACTTCCTTTGTGTTTATAAACATTTGCACACCATGGTTAAGAAGTTTGATAACCGTTCATTGTAAATACTATGTTTGTTGTAATACTATGTTGTCTAAATAAAATACCTATCTTACAACTTTCAAAAGCCCGTGGTTCTTTGTCTTTCAGATAGCTCTACTACATGTGGGATCAATGGAATTATCAGTAAAAGACGACATTAATAAAGGAGAATTATTCCAAACATTGATCTTGGAAAGACATGAAATTCATGACATTGTTGACTTTCATTTCATGGATGTCCATAAAAATATGCACAAGTTTGAGAGTCATTTGGTATATGAGAAAAAAAAATTATGAAGGAATGCGTATAACTCATGATACAAGTCTCACTGGTAGAAATGATCAACAACATAACAAATCCTAGAATTCCTCTCAAAAGCAAAATATTTCTTTAAGAAGTGCATTTCAATATTGTAAACCTGAGAAGTCCTTTATAAGGAATAAGGAACCAGAAAATAACCTTGTCTGTTCAGGAAACATACAGGCATTTCATATTTTTGTCATATTTACTCCAGTTTTATGCTTTTTAATTTGCAGCTTCCCTTTCATATCAACATATAATTGGTTGGAATTCATAAACCTGAAGACGTGTGCTCTTTTTGCTAATGTTATATTCCATAGAATGTTTGTTCTGTAATTTGTAATAATTTTTTCCATTCATATCTTGGGTATTGTCTGTATATGTACTATGCAAACTGAATTGATTCTTCCCCTTTAGTTTTTGAGTGAATTGCCCCTCTTGACACCTCAGTAATGTTCACAGTTGATACAATATGGGTCCTATAGTGTTCTTTCTGAATTTAGGACATATCTGTGTAAGCCAGACTTTCCAATTAGTTTGAACTAAGTTGCACACATGGTCTCTAATGACTTTTATTTATTTAT
Organism: Sapajus apella; assembly: GCF_009761245.1. Classification (NCBI taxonomy): domain Eukaryota; kingdom Metazoa; phylum Chordata; class Mammalia; order Primates; family Cebidae; genus Sapajus; species Sapajus apella. The sequence goes on along the minus strand of NW_022437173.1, from coordinate 279,236 downwards.
TTTATTTTTCCGAGATGAAGTTTTGCTCTTGTCACCCAGGCTGGAGTGCAATGGCATGATCTCAGCTCACTGCAACCTCCACCTGCCATGTTTGAGTGATTCTCCTGCCTCAGCCTCCTGACTCGCTGGGACTACAGGCACTCGCCACCATACCCAGCTAATTTTTGTATTTTCAGTACAGATGGGGTTTCTACTTGTTGATCAGGCTGGTCTCCAATTCCTGACCTTAGGTGATCCGCCCGCCACAGCCTCCCAAAGTGCTGGGATTACAGGTGTGAGCCACCACGCCTGCCATTCTGATGACTTTTAACCTCAGTTCATGGCATTATGCTCTTCATTTTTTTATACTCTTGTCAGGCCATTGGTGTCTTTCCACATCTCTAATCATAATCCCATTGAGGTGAAGTTGAGGAGCCTGAGGAAAAATTGAGAATAAGATTTTGTGGCTAAGCGCAGTGGCTCAAGCCTGTAATCCCAGCACTTTGGGAGACCAAGGCAAGCAGTCCATGCTCCCCCCAAAAAAAGATTTTATGGGCCACATCATCCCTTTTAGAAGTACAGGATCCAGTGGGACACGCATGCTTCACTGCCAGTCCCTCAAGGCAGAGACCGCAGCTTTCCTGGCTTCCTCCCTGAGAGACCCTCTGCCTCTAGGGAATTTGGAACAGGACCCATCCCTACTACACATTCCCACTGTCTCTTTGGAGATGCTCACTGTAAGGTAGAAACTTTTAATCATTTCTGGGAATTGGAACTGGGACAAAGTTTTCCAGATGTAACCATAACTCTGACACCTGCACTGTCATTGCCACTCAGGTGAATTGATGCTTTTAGTCCGGTGGGGAGGTGAGGTCACAGAACCATCAACGTTTATCACTCTCCTGCTACCTCCTTCCCCCCCCACACACACAGTATCTGATGTGTGTGTCACCTTGCAGTTGCCATCCTGATGGCAGGAAGGGGACAGGGGAGAACTTTGTTACTCAGTTTGAGAGGCAAAGTCTGTAAGGGAAGCAGACACCACAGGAGTCATGGTAACTTCTTGTCTGGAAATGGCAGTCTTGTGCAATTGAAACCAAAGTCGCCTGGAAATAAGAGATGCTTCCTGGGGCATGGACAGAGCTTGGGTCAGGGACTAGAGAAGCTAGACCCCACACCGAACCCTGGTAGCTATCTTTTTTTTTTTTTTTAGATGGAGTCTTGCTCTGTCACATAGGCTGGAATACACTGAGTGGCACAATCTCTGTCCACTGCAACCTCCGCCTTCCAGGTTCAAGCAATTCTTGCCTCATCTCAGCTGGGACTACAGGTGCCCACCACCACGCCCTACTAATTTTTGTATTTTTAGCAGAGACGGGGTTTTGCCATGTTGGCCAGGCTGGTCTTGAACTCCTGACCTTAGGTGATCTGCCCACCTCAGTCCCCCAAAGTGCTGGGATTACAGGCGTGAGCCACCGTGCCTGGCCACTGTCATGTATTTTAATGTAACCCTCACTGATGATGGTTGCTGGACATGGGACCGAGCAGTAATGAAACCCAATTTTCATGATAGGAGGGAATCTAATTTTGAAATTAATCTTGAGTTGCAGTGTATACTAGATAATTTATAGAGAAAATTTCTTCATACAGATTTTGTGTAAAATTCTGTGCATGTGTTACTGAATACAGAGGAACTAACTGAATCATCAAATTCTCTGTGTAAAATATTTGAATGGTTAGTAGTTGAGGAAATGAAATTATTTCTCTAACTTGGGTGTGATGGGCTTAATTAAGTCAATAATTATATCTCTCTGAAACTGTAACATGTACATGAAAATATCCGTAACCTGTTGTAACTGGTTGGCAATTCTCCCTCTTGAGTTTGGAGAAATTCTAAGGAAAAGTAACTTCACACTTGAAGGTCAAGCATGGCAGATAAAACATTGAAGACTTAAGATTATTTTCAGGGCTTTGGGAAGTCTAGGCAGGTGGATCACTTGAGGTCAGGAATTGGGGACCAGCCTGACCAACATGGTGAAACCCCATCTCTACTAAAAGTACAAAAAACTTAGCCGGGCAAGGTGGCAGGTGCCTGTAATGCCAGCTACTTGGGAGGCTGAGACAGGAGAATCGCTTGAACCTGAGAGGCAGAGGTTGCAGTGAGCCAAAATCACACTATTGCACTCCAGGCTGGGCAGCAGGGCGAGACTCCATCTTAAAAAAAAAACAACAAAAAACAAAAACACACAAAAAAAGAATTTTCAGGGCTAATTATACCATGTAGTATTTTTTGTATAAAAAATGCTATATACCTGAATTGAACCTTAGAAAGACTGAAAAAACAATGCTATAATACCATTTGCATCTGTCTTCCACTTTAAATGATTCCATGCACATGACTCTATGGTTCTAATTTCCATTTTAAATAGTTTTGTTGTATTTCAAAATATTTTCCTGCTTCTACATTACGTGAAGTTTTAGGTACCTTTATCTAAAATAATGAACAGAAAGTAATAGGGTCTTTAATGAGAATTAATTTTATATCTGTCATAAATATTTTATCACTTAATTCAATTTTATATCCCATAGTTTAGGACACACCCCAATATTGTACAATATATTTGGTTGGTATCATTGGCAAGGATATGAAGTGAGTTCTATTGAAAATTTAGTGTTGATCCATACTCAATAAAAACAATTTGCTCAGGGTAAATTACTCAGTGTATCTGCATTTTATTTTTCATTTTATTGTGTTTTTTTTTTTTATAAGATGGAGTTTTGCTTTTTCCCCCAGGCTGGAGTGAAGTGGCACCATTTTGGCTCATTGCAACCTCTACCCCCTGGGTTCAAGCGATTCTCCTGCCTCAGCCTCCCAAGTAGCTGGGATTATAGGCACCCACCACCATACCCGGCTAATTTTTGTAGTTTTAGTAGAGACAGGGTTTCACCATGTTGGCCAGGCTGGTCATGAACTCTTGACATCAGGTGATCCACCCACCTTGGCCTCCCAAAGGGCTGCGATTATAGGCGTGAGCCACTGCGACCAGCCTGTAGCAGCATTTTGTTAAGACACCTGAATTTTCATACATCAGTGATATTGTCTATATAATAAAACATAGACAACAGTGGGAAATTATCATGGTCAAACTTATAAAATAAAATACATTTAAAGTGTGCCAGGGTGTGTGTATGTGTCTTTGTGTATTTGGATTATTTAAAGAAAACCAGGGAAGTAGGATAATAATGTACAGTGATAACACAAATGTTGTCATTGCAGCTACACTACATCAGTTCAAAGCCGTACTCCACCAATGTTTGAGTTATTCATCTCCCAGTGGCTAAATTCTCCTGGTATGTAGGAAAAGAATAGTGGTGCTGTTTAAGTTATATTGTTGTATTAGTCAGAGTATATAAAGCATTAATAACCGTGTACTCAACATTGCAAGTGCTAGAGCAAGAAATGCAAAAAAATGTGGAAAATATATTAACAAAGGAAAATGTTTTAGAAAGAAATTCTTAGATAAGAGTAATGATCTGGCCAGGCCCAGTGGCTCAAGCCTGTAATCCCAGCACTTTGGGAGGCAGAGGTGGGCAAATCACGAGGTCAAGAGATTGAGACCATCCTGGCCAACATGGTGAAACCCCATCTCTACTAAAAATGCAAAAAAAGTAGCTGGGCGTGATGGCACGTATCTGTAATCCCAGCTACTCCGGAGGCTGAGGCAGAAGAATCACTTGAACCCGGTGGGCAGAGGTTGCAGTGAACTGAGATCGCGCCATTGCACTCCAGCCTGGTGATAAAGCGAGACTCTCCTGTTGAGCAGGCTAGAAAAAAGAAAAAAAAAAAAAAAAAAAAAAAAGCGAGACTCCGTCTCAAAAAAAGAAAAGAGCAATGATGCATGGATAATTTTGCAAATAAAATTCTTAGTTAAAAAAAATCTACAACCTATACTTTCACGCAGAACCCTCTGTTTAAGAATGTGACTGTTGTGCCCAGAGAGTAACAGAATGGCCTCCAGGGATTTGAAAATTGGAATCACCTTCCTTTTGCAGATTGTCATTGGAATCGTGGGGAATCTCTCCCTCTTGGGTTATTATATCTGCCTTTACTTCAGTGGATGCAGGTCAAGAACCATAGATGTGACCCTCAGGCTCCTGACTGTAGCCAACTCCTTGGTCATTCTCTCCAAAGGAATCCCAGAGACCATGGCAGCTTTTGGGTTGGAATTCTTCCTCAGCTATTTTGGATGCAAACTTGTTTACTCTGTGCACAGGGTGGGTAAGGGGGTGTCCTTTGGCAGCACCTGCCTGCCGGGCGTCTTCCAGGCCATCACCGTCAGCTCCTGGAACTCCAGCTGGGCAGAGCTCAAAGTAAAAGCTCCTAGACACGTGGGCACCTCCAGGATTCTCTGCTGGGTCCTGCACTTGACGGTCAATCTCTTTTTTCCTGCGAAGGTGACTGGCAAATGGAAAAACACGAACATCACAAAAGTAAGATATTTTGCATACTGTTTTTTTCCGCTTCATGAGAAAGCCTTACACAGATTATCTGCTGCAGTGATCTCCATCCCTGATGTGTGTGTCTGGGGCTCATGTTCTGGGCCAGCTGCTCCATGGTTTTTGTCCCGTGCAGGCACAAGCAGTGGCTTCAGCACATCCACAGGAGCGATCTCTCCCTGAGAGCCTCCCCTGAGACCAGAGCAACCCAAGGTATCCTTCTCCTGGTGGGCACCTTTGTATTTCTCTACACTCTTTCCTGCATCTTGCAAGGGTGTTTTGTGTTTTTTTCATCATTCAAGCAGGTTGCTGCTGACTGTCTGTGCCTTAATCAATGCATGGTTCCCAATTGTCTGCCCCTTTGTGCTCATGAGCCATGAACAGTGTCTCTAGAACCTACTGTGTTTTCATGGTGGATGGAGCCCACAGTCACCCAATCTCATCATCAAAAACATGCATGTTGTTTCTTTCTTTCTTTTACTCTTTTGAGACAGAGTTTTATTCTTGTTACCCAGGCTGGGGTGCAGTGGGCGAGATCTTGGCTCACTACAACCTCTGCCCCCCCGGGTTCAAGCAATTCTCCTGCCTCAGCCTCCCGAGCAGCTGGGACTACAGGCACGCACCACCACAGCTGGCTAATTTTGTATTTTTAGTAGAGACAGGGTTTCACTGTGTTGGTCAGGACGGTCTCGATCTCTTGACCTTAAGTGATCCACCTTCCTCGGCCTCCCAAAGTGCTGGGATTACAGGTGTGAGTCACTGTGCCAGGCCTAAAACATTTGTTTCTGGTTTTGACTGTGTTCAGTCCATGCACTCAGCCTGTGCCATATTCCCTGAAGATGCAGAGGGTGCATAATTAGCTCTGCCCTGCTACTCAAAGTCTCCTCTTCCTGACTTGGCTGAAATGAACCCCTGCCCCTCCCCTATCCTCGCCAGCACCTCAGATATTCTCAGCCAGAAACTCCCGAAACCCTCCTCTGGCTTTCAGTATCATAGCCCAGTAGGAGGGTATGACTATCTCCCTAGGAACTGTGTTCATGTCCCGGCGGAGTCTTCACTGAAGCTTTTAGTAAAATGCTCCTGCATGGGCTTCATGTTGGAGTTGGATGAATAATGACAACACCGGCTAATAACCAGAGCACAGAGACATGAAACGTGAGGCAAAGAAAGCTGCTGAATTCTAACTGTAAAACTTTGGGCCAGGAGGCTGAGGCAGGAAAATCACTTGAACCCAGGAGGCGGAGGTTGCAGTGAGTACCGCACTCCAGCTTGGTTGACAGAGCAAGACTCTGTCTCAAAAAAAAAAAAAAAA
>NW_022437173.1:271065-273048 GCF_009761245.1 Sapajus apella | reverse complement strand
AAAAAAAAAAAAAAAAAAAAAAAAAAAAAAAAAAGCGAGACTCCGTCTCAAAAAAAGAAAAGAGCAATGATGCATGGATAATTTTGCAAATAAAATTCTTAGTTAAAAAAAATCTACAACCTATACTTTCACGCAGAACCCTCTGTTTAAGAATGTGACTGTTGTGCCCAGAGAGTAACAGAATGGCCTCCAGGGATTTGAAAATTGGAATCACCTTCCTTTTGCAGATTGTCATTGGAATCGTGGGGAATCTCTCCCTCTTGGGTTATTATATCTGCCTTTACTTCAGTGGATGCAGGTCAAGAACCATAGATGTGACCCTCAGGCTCCTGACTGTAGCCAACTCCTTGGTCATTCTCTCCAAAGGAATCCCAGAGACCATGGCAGCTTTTGGGTTGGAATTCTTCTTCAGCTATTTTGGATGCAAACTTGTTTACTCTGTGCACAGGGTGGGTAAGGGGGTGTCCTTTGGCAGCACCTGCCTGCCGGGCGTCTTCCAGGCCATCACCGTCAGCTCCTGGAACTCCAGCTGGGCAGAGCTCAAAGTAAAAGCTCCTAGACACGTGGGCACCTCCAGGATTCTCTGCTGGGTCCTGCACTTGACGGTCAATCTCTTTTTTCCTGCGAAGGTGACTGGCAAATGGAAAAACACGAACATCACAAAAGTAAGATATTTTGCATACTGTTTTTTTCCGCTTCATGAGAAAGCCTTACACAGATTATCTGCTGCAGTGATCTCCATCCCTGATGTGTGTGTCTGGGGCTCATGTTCTGGGCCAGCTGCTCCATGGTTTTTGTCCCGTGCAGGCACAAGCAGTGGCTTCAGCACATCCACAGGAGCGATCTCTCCCTGAGAGCCTCCCCTGAGACCAGAGCAACCCAAGGTATCCTTCTCCTGGTGGGCACCTTTGTATTTCTCTACACTCTTTCCTGCATCTTGCAAGGGTGTTTTGTGTTTTTTTCATCATTCAAGCAGGTTGCTGCTGACTGTCTGTGCCTTAATCAATGCATGGTTCCCAATTGTCTGCCCCTTTGTGCTCATGAGCCATGAACAGTGTCTCTAGAACCTACTGTGTTTTCATGGTGGATGGAGCCCACAGTCACCCAATCTCATCATCAAAAACATGCATGTTGTTTCTTTCTTTCTTTTACTCTTTTGAGACAGAGTTTTATTCTTGTTACCCAGGCTGGGGTGCAGTGGGCGAGATCTTGGCTCACTACAACCTCTGCCCCCCCGGGTTCAAGCAATTCTCCTGCCTCAGCCTCCCGAGCAGCTGGGACTACAGGCACGCACCACCACAGCTGGCTAATTTTGTATTTTTAGTAGAGACAGGGTTTCACTGTGTTGGTCAGGACGGTCTCGATCTCTTGACCTTAAGTGATCCACCTTCCTCGGCCTCCCAAAGTGCTGGGATTACAGGTGTGAGTCACTGTGCCAGGCCTAAAACATTTGTTTCTGGTTTTGACTGTGTTCAGTCCATGCACTCAGCCTGTGCCATATTCCCTGAAGATGCAGAGGGTGCATAATTAGCTCTGCCCTGCTACTCAAAGTCTCCTCTTCCTGACTTGGCTGAAATGAACCCCTGCCCCTCCCCTATCCTCGCCAGCACCTCAGATATTCTCAGCCAGAAACTCCCGAAACCCTCCTCTGGCTTTCAGTATCATAGCCCAGTAGGAGGGTATGACTATCTCCCTAGGAACTGTGTTCATGTCCCGGCGGAGTCTCCACTGAAGCTTTTAGTAAAATGCTCCTGCATGGGCTTCATGTTGGAGTTGGATGAATAATGACAACACCGGCTAATAACCAGAGCACAGAGACATGAAACGTGAGGCAAAGAAAGCTGCTGAATTCTAACTGTAAAACTTTGGGCCAGGAGGCTGAGGCAGGAAAATCACTTGAACCCAGGAGGCGGAGGTTGCAGTGAGTACCGCACTCCAGCTTGGTTGACAGAGCAAGACTCTGTCTCAAAAAAAAAAAAAAAA
>NW_022437173.1:267995-270965 GCF_009761245.1 Sapajus apella | reverse complement strand
CGAGTGAAACTCCATCTCAAAAAAAAAAAAAAGAAGAAGAAGAAGAAGAAGACATATACATGTCCAACAAGCATATGAGAAAATGCTCAACATCACTGGTCATTAGAGAAACGCACATCAAAACCTCAATAAGATAGCATGTCACGCTAGTTCTGATGGCTATTATTAAAAAGTCAAAAAAAAAACAACAGCTGCTTGCATTGCTGTGAAGAAAAGGGGACACACAATGCTGCTAGGAATGTAGGTGAGTTCAGCTGTTGTGGAAAACAGTTTGGCCATTTCTCAAAAGAAGTTTAAACAGAATTATCATTTCACCCAGCAATCCCATTATTGAGTATATACCGAATGGAATAGAAATCATTCTACCAAAAAGATATGTGCATGCTAGTGGCTCACGCCTGTAATCCCAGAACTTTGGGAGGCTGAGGTGGGAGTATCACAAGGTCAGGAGTTTGAGACTAGCCTGGCCAATATGGTGAAACCCCATCTCCACTAAAAAATATAAAAATTAGCCAGGCGTGATGGCATACGCCTGTAGTCCCAGCTACTCAGTAGGCTGAGGCAGGAGAATCGCCTGAACCCAAAAGGCAGAGGTTGCAGTGAGCCGAGATTGTGCCACAGCACTACAGCCTGAAAGACAGAGCAAGACCCCGTCTCAAAAAACAAACAACAACAAAAAAACCCAAAAAGAACTTATGTAACCAAATACTCCCTGCACCCCAACAAATTGTGGAAAAATAATAAAAAATTAAATAAAAAATAAGTTTCATTTCCAACTTTGTCAGACTTGTATAACACTGATTTTTTTTAAACGCAAGAAATAATGAAATATAGAAAAAACTCAATCTCCAACTTCTATCAAGCATACTTCACAATAATAAAAATAAAACATCAGCACTTTTCATGTAGTGATAGTAAATTACACAAAATTTCTGAATAATGTATTCCAGTAATATTCATCATTACATATTATATTGAAATATATTAAAATATGAAGAGATAGACCAGGTTAGGAACCTAGTTACCCTGAAAAAGAGAAAATATTTTTTTTAAAAGAAAATATAAAGAGAAAAATAATGTGATCGTAACAATGTGTACGGGAGAAAAATTAATCACCATCATCGTGTCAAATAGGGACAAATGCTTTTTGCGTAAGAAGCTTCCAGCAAACATATATGATATAATCCATTGCCACAGGAGAGAATCAGGAATGACGAGTTCCTACATGGAGAACAAAATGTGAGTTTCTACCCTATCTTCAGGTGCCTTCCCAGAAATGCCCCCAAATTTTCCCAGCAAAAAGCCCATATAAAGCAGTTCCCATTTCCCTCCACAAACTGTGACTCGCAGTGAAAACCACCTTAGATTTTCCTGCAAATCACATTCTTTTCTGGCCTTCTAGAAGATGACAGGAGCCTAGAGAAGGCGGTGCTAGGTGGAGTTACCTGGTGCACGCTTATTGGGATGTGACATTTTGTGGCTATTTGCAAGATCTGTTATCAGTGGTCTTTGCACAGAATGTGCAGTCACCATAGTGCAATAATCCTGTATCTGAGCACCGCACAGGTAACCAGATGTGCTCAATCAGTGTGATCCACATGCTGTGATGTGTGCTGTAGCAGGGCACAGACAGACACAATCAGCTCTGTCAATGTGCAGCCAGGGAGTGTGGCAATGACATGGTTTATTCACAATCGCCATGGAATCTGATGTGGCATTTAAAAAACTGTATGGATCTATATCAAGTGGTGTAAAAACATCACTGATGGGTGAAATCTACTGAATTAGCCAGAAATCTAACCCTGCAAATATATATTTAAATATTGGATAATGAACAGGATATCAGGATGGTGTATATATAATATATATTTTGTATGTGATTTCAGATGCAATTTTAGGTATTCTATGAGATTGTATATGCAGAAGGATACACCTCAAACTGATGAAAATTATAATGTCTGGATATAAATGGCTGCTTTTTATTTTAGTGTTTATTTTATCTTTATGTTTGTTCAGGTGTGTATTAATTTTCTATTTACAGTTGACCACAGGTTAGCCAGCAGTTTACAACAGCGCTGATTTATTTTCTATCCAGTTCATAGATGAGAACTGTGTCAGGTTTTTCTGGGTACTCTGGTCTCCCGAGGCCAAAATCAAGGTCACAGCCATGGGCTCTATTGTTGACGCTCTTGGGGCAGAATTTACTTCTAAGCTCATTCAGATTGTTGTCAAAATTCACCATCGTGCTCCTGAGTTCCAACTACCTCTGCTACTGCATCTCTCTGACATATATTTCTGCTTCAAGGACACACAGGGCCCACGCAGATAATCTAGGATAACTTTCTTTTAGTTTTTAGGTTTTTTTTTTTTTTTTTTTTTTTTTTTTTTGAGACGGAGTTTCGCTCTTGTTACCCAGGCCGCAGTGCAATGGCGCGATCTCGGCTCACCGCAACCTCCGCCTCCCGGGTTCAGGCAATTCTCCTGCCTCAGCCTCCTGAGTCGCTGGGATTACAGGCACATGCCACCATGCCCAGCTGAATTTTTGTAGTTTTTTAGTAGAGACGGGGTTTCACCGTGTTGACCAGGATGGTCTCGATCTCTTGACCTCGTGATCCGCCCGCCTCGGCCTCCCAAAGTGCTGGGATTACAGGCTTGAGCCACCGCGCCCGGCTAAGTTTTTAGTTTTTTGTTTTTTCTTTTGAGGCTGAGTCTCGCTCTGTCGACCAGGCGGGGGCTGCAGTGAGCCGTGATCGCGCCGCTGCACTTCAGCCTGTCGACAGAGCGAGACTCAGTCTCAAAAGAAAAAAAAAAGTCCAATGACTTTTTTTTTAACTCTCATTAATCAGTAAATTACCAGCCAAATTCCTTTTGGCAGGTAATATAACAGAAACACAGGAGTAGCACTCGGAGTTGGAGACCTGCCTAAAACATTATAGAACCGGTAAACTTTTTTTTTTTTTTTTTTTTTTT
>NW_022437173.1:263739-267895 GCF_009761245.1 Sapajus apella | reverse complement strand
GAGTGCAGTGGCACGATCTCAGCTCACTGCAATCTCCGCCTCTCAGGTTTAAGCAATTCTCTGCCTCAGGCTGCCGAGTAGCTGGGATTACAGGCCCCTGCCAACAGGCACAGGTAATTATTTTTAATTTTATTTTTGGTAGAAACGGGGTTTCGCCATCTTGGCCAGACTGGTTTTGAACTCCAGACCTCAGGTGATCCACCCTTTTCGGCCTCTCCAAGTGGTAGGATTACAGGCGTGAGCCACCGCACTTGGCAGGACAGGTAAACTTTTTGCACTGAGAAAATTATGTGTCAATCTAGCTAGAAACTTCTTAACATTTGGGATATTTATGTTAAGAGACATTGGTCCCAATGTTAATTAGCATTTGGGATATTTATGTTAAGAGACAAAATACTATATTTTGCTAAACTATATTGGTAATACATATTTTACATATTTATAAAACGACAAATCAATATAATTATATAGTAATAGGTATTTAAATATTGGTATTAAATGTAATATAAATGTATAAATATGATATTAAATATGTTTAAATATTTAAACATTTCTATGAAATTCCTGTATTATTTGGCATTCAGTTGTGCTCACCCGTCCATTGATTTCTTTCTTTCTTTTTTTTTTTTTTTTCTGAAACCAAGTCTTGCTGTATATCCCGCGCTGGAGTACAATGCTGAGATCTCGGCTCACTGCTACCTCCATCTCCTGGGTTCAGGTGAGTCTACTGCCTCAGCCTCCCGAGTAGCTGGGACTGCAGGTGCCCACCACCACGCCTGGCTAATTTTTGTATTTTTAGTTTCACCATGATGCCCAGGCTGGTGTCGAACTCCTGACCTCAGGTGGTCTGCCGCTGGGATTACAGGCCTGAGACACTGTGCCCTGCCAAAAAGTGGAAAGCTTTTTTAGCACCAAATATTTCTCTAGAATAGCTGCTTATTTTGTAGAAAAATGTTATTAATAGTAGCTCAATAAGAAAAAGAAAGCCTAATGAATGCATTTATCCTCTAAATTAATTAATATGTTTTCCATGCAAATTATGGGGCAGTTAAGCAATATATCCCTCAAGTTGAATAAAATCTGATTTGTTTGAAGGGCAGGTTTTATGAAAACTTCAAGTAACATGTTTCTCCCATGTTCTACAATCTCTTTCATATGTACGACTGCATTTTAAAGAAAAGAGTAAGTTTCTCATTGTATATTCTCACTGATATGTGGGAGCTAAGCTCTGAAAAAGCATAAGAAAGATACAGTGGACTTAGGGGCCTTCCAGGGAAGAGTGGGACGGGGGTGAGGGATAAAAGACTACAAATAGGGTGCAGTGTACACTGCTCGGGTGATGGGTGCATCAAAATCTCACAGATCACCACGAAAAAAACTTACTCATGGAACCAAATACCACCTGCACTCCAATAACTCATGAAAAAATAAAAAATAAGTTTCATCTCTAATTTTGTCAGACTTGTATAACATGGATTTTTTTAAACGCAAGAAAAAGTAAAATATAGAAAAAAACGTGGTCTCCAACTTCCATTAAGCATACTGGCAGTACTAAAAATAAAACATCAGCACTTTTCATGTAGTGATGGTAAATTACACAAAATTTCTGAATAAAATTTAATCCAGCAATGATCAGTATTACATATTCAAATATATTCAGATATAAAGAGAAAAATAATATGATCATAAGAATGTGTATGGGAGAAAAATTAATCACCATCGTCATGTCAAATAGGGACAAATGCTTTTTGTCTAAGAAACTTCCAGCAAACATCATATGATATAATCCTTTGCCGCAGGAGAGAATCAGGAATGATGAGTTCCTACATGGAGAACAAAATGTGAATTTCTATCCTGTGTTCAGGTGCCTTCCCAGAAATGCCTCCAGATTTTCGTACAGCAGCGGGGATATGGGATGGAGTGACCCCCTCAAAAAGCCCACATAAAGCAGTTCCCATTTCCCTACACAAACTGTGGCTCCCAGTGAAAACCACCTTAGATTTTCCTGCAAATCTCCTTCTTTTCTGGCCTTCTACAAGATGTCTGGGATCTAGAGAAGGTAGTACTGGGTTACCTGGTGCATGTTTGTTGGGATGTAACATTTTATGGCTATTTGCAAAATCTGTTATCAGTGGTCTTTGCAGAGAATGTGCAGTCACCATGGTGCAATAATCCTGTATCTGAGCACCACACAGGTAACCAGATGTGCTTAATCAGTGTGATCCACATGCTGTGATGTGTGCTCTAGCAGGGCACAGACAAACACAGTCAGCTCTGTGACTGTGCAAACAGGGAGTGTTGTAATGACATGGTTTATTCACGATTGCCATGGAATCTGATGTGGCATTTTTAAAACATGCATATATCTATTTCAAGTGGTGTAAAAACATCACTGATGGGTGGAAGCTATTGAATTAGCCAGAAATCTAACTCTGTAAATATATACTTAAATATTGAATAATGAACAGGGTATCTGAATGGTGTGTATATACGTACATATTTTGTATGTGATTTCAGATGCAATTTTAGATATTTATGAAATTGTATATGAAGAATACCCTTCAAACTGATGAAAATTATGATGTCTGGATATAAATGGCTGTTTTATGTCAGTGTTTAAAAATTTTATGGTTCATTTGTTCACATCTGTATTAATTTTCTGTTTACGAATGACCACAGTTTAGTCAACAATTTACCACAGCACTGATTTATTTTCTCACACTTCATAGATGAGAAATGTGTCAGGTTTTTCTGGGCACTCTGTTTGGTCTCCCCAGGCCAAAATCAAGGTCAGAGCCATGGGCTATATTCTTGAGGCTCTGGGGGCGGAATTTCCCTCTAATCTCGTTCAGACTGTTGTCAGAATTCATTTCTTTCTCATAGTCCCCATACATTCAAAGTTACAAGTGAAACCACTCTCGTGCTCCTGAGTTCTAACTTCCTCTGTTATTGCATCTCTCTGACCGTTTATTTCCGCCTCAAGGACACATAGGACTCACTCAGATAATGACCGATAACTTTCTTTTATTTTCCTTTTTTTTTTTTTCTTTTTGAGACTGAGTCTTTCTGCTCTGTGGACCATGCGGGGGCTGCAGTGAGCCGGGATCGCGACACTGGACTCCAGCCTGGTCGATAGAGAGAGACTCAGTCTCAAAAAAAAAAAAAAAAAAAAATTCAAAAAGGAGCGCAGCGCAGCTGTGCCCTCACTGCTGGAGCGGCGCGCGAGCGTGGTGCCTGGCCGGGGGACCCGCGCCTCTCGCTGCCCCGCGCGCTCCCAGCCGCCCAACGTGAGCGCCCAACACCGAGCGGTCCCGGACAATAGGCAGCGGACCCCTGCCCCGCGCGTGTAGCGGCAGCGGGCTCCGCGCGCCCCGAGCGCTGGCACCCCGCGGTCCCCGGCAGCCCCCGGCGCCATGCACCGCTGGCAGAAGAACACCAAGTTCACCAAGATCTTCGTGGGCAGCCTGCGGTACCGCACCACCGATGCCTCGCTCAGGAAGTACTTCGAGGACTTCGGCGACATCGAGGAGGCCGTGGTCATCACCGACCCCGAGACCGGCAGGTCCCGCCGCTACGGCTTCGTGACCATGGCCAGCCGGGCGGCAGCCCAGAGGGCTTGTGAAGACCCTCACCCCGTCATCGACGGCCGCAAGACCAACGTGAACCTGGCTTACCTGGGCGCCAAGCGGCGGAGCCTCCCGACCGGCTTTGCAACTAGGGTGCGGAAGCTGCGCCCAGCTTCGATCCAGCGGACTTACCCGCCGACCCCGGACCACATCCACCCGCCAGCGACCGTGCAGCCCAGCGCAGTGATCCTGGCCGCCCCGGTCCCATCGCTATCCCCGCCCTACAGGCAGTACACGCCGGCCAGCCGGGCCTACGCCCAGTACCCAGCGGCCACCTACGACGAGCACCCACCGGGCACCTACGACCAGTACCCACGGGGCACCTACAACCAGCACCCACTGGCCACCTACGCTCAGTCCCCATACGCCGTCCAGCCTGCTACGGCTGCCGGCTTCGCAGGCTACAGATACCCGGCCGCCATGCCCCAGGTCCGCTCAGCCGCAGCGCCCCGAGGCACCAATTTCATGCAGTACCCCGCGCCACAGCTGCAGCTCGACAGGATGCAGTGAGGGGCGTTCCTGCCCCAGGA